>NC_060191.1:20046661-20346661 GCF_021184085.1 Oncorhynchus gorbuscha
TAGGTACACAGCACATGTCTTGTTTCTAATTCATAGCCCAGTGTATCCAAGAATCAGTGCTTCTCTGTTCATCTTGGATCTTGAGATATTTGCTCTTGTTTTCCACGCCACCACCCCACTTTCTTATTGGCTTAATGAAAGGAAAGAGAACCAATCCTGATTGGCCCTTGTTGGATAACAAAACCCAGGCCAGAGGTCCAACCACATGTCAGAGGCAGCTAAAGTGCTCTGATGTTCAAATGTTGTGGCACAAGTCGGAGTGTAGTGGACAAACATTGTTGTAATGGGCCTGTTCCATTGCAAATACTAGGGATGGGTTGGTAGTTTGTGGGCAACTTCTCTTCTCCCAATGGATTACTGCTCGCTGTCATTTCTGCCCTCTCCCAGTGTTCTGGACCATTATTTGCCTGGAGGAAAAAAAGATAGTATGTTAGAAGCAGGGGTTGGGACCCAAATTATTTTCCAATCATTCCGAACTGAAACCCTATATTTTTTGTTCTTGCTATGGAACGTGCAGGCTACATGTTTAATTGGTCAGAGATGATGGAACTGAATTTTCACAGGTGGGGAGAGAGCGAGAGAAATGGAGGAGCATGGTTTGAAGCGCTGAGCATCATGACATAAATTGGGATTTGGGTATAGGCTATTACTAGCATCAGAACTTCACTGAATTGCAGAATTATATACTAGACATTAGGGATATTTTTGGAACAAAAAATAACATTATTAACCAGTTTTCAAGATTTGAAAATAGCGGTTCTGTTCCAGGAACACGGGAGATTACTTTCGTTCCCAGTTCTGTTTCCGTTCCTTGACATGTTTTGTTATTTTCTGGTTTTCGGTTCTGTTCCCTGAACCGGTTCCAACCACTGGTTAAAATATCACGATAAATAAAACAAACTCACAATAAAGCCAGTACATTATGTGTTAAAATATTTTCTAGTGAACGGACAGTCTCTTTCATATAGCAAAAACCATCAGGGAGTTTCTGACAAGTGGTCTTAGGTGCGCCTGGTCTGGTTTTAGCTGAGGTAAGCCTGCCAGCTAGCCAAGGGGATTGAGGGTGAAGTTGAAAGCCACTCTTGGGAGCCTGGTACACTACGGGGCCATAATGCAAAGAGGAAGCATGTGACACACCCTAAGCTGTAGGAGCTGAGACTGAGCGACTTCTGAGAGCTGGGGGCCCTTTTATTTTAGAGCTACTCAGACAAGCAACTTAAAATCTTACCCAAGGGTCATAGAGTACATAGAGAACCAGACATGATGTTTGCGGTTTTCTGGGTTCAAAACTACAATGGGTAGAGCCAGCATGCTAACTAGCTAGCATCATGTTAGCCATATTAGTTATTAGCTAGAATTATGTTAGCCATATTAGCTTTTAGCCAGAATCATGTTAGCCATGCCAGCTAGCATCTTGATAGCAGTTTAAACTGTACTGTATGTCAATAGGCTAACTACAAGTCAAGGAAGGACATTTCTAATTAAACGTAAAATGAGACAGAAGTGGAGTCACAAAAGGGGTTTAGGGTATTGGTGTCGGTTTGAGTTATTGGGAATCATGGTCTTGTTTTTGTTGAGTGGCCTACAGTGAATGAGCTAGTTAATGGTAAATTTACAACCCCAGCATGTGGGCCAATAAAACCAGGGGGACAGGGGGACATAGAGGACGATGAGAATGATTGTGAGAGGAGGAGAGAAAGAGAAAGAGGGGGAGAGAGTAGAGTGGAGGACTCTGATAATTAAGAGTCTAAGGGAGTGTGAGAGGGGGCACACACTGCTCAGAGCAAACTTTGTGCACAGAATCCTCACTCTTATTTATGCACCCTGTCTATTCTCCCCTCCCTTCTACCCTTTATCTTCTTCCTGGCCTTTCCTCTCTCTCTATTCACTTGTCTCTCCCTCTGAATGAATAGTCACAGCGCTATGGTGTCCCCCCCCACCAACACCCCCACCCCACACCCCTTAAACTCCCCTTCTAGCTCAGTCTTGAATAGGGAGTCGAATTGAGCAAACAGTCAGCCTGTCAGCTCAATAGGAGGTCTGGCCGTGAACTTCAAGTCCTTCCCAGGCCCCCAGCGTCACATTGGGGAGAGAGGCAGGGAGTGGGGAGGGAGGTGTGGGGTTGGGAGGCTGTGGGGAGACAGGAGGGAGGGGGGTGAGTGGGAGCCACAGACACAGCCAGACTTTAGGGGGCCCCTACGTGCCAATATTGGGGGGACCTCTGCCTTCCACAAAAGTTCCCAAGACTGGAGCTTTTGCTGGAGGTATGGGGGAGGGTGCTCCAGGTCCCAGCTGCCTCCCCCCACCCTCTAGTCTAGGCAGGAGGGGTGTGTGCAGACGGGACAGTGTCTGCCCCCTGCCCAAACTCCAGCCCTCCAGACCCGCACACTCAGACGCAAGCTGCTGACTGTGCCCACCCACCCCCTCGACTCGCCTCGCTCCCAGCCCGCACAGGCCACACATCATCTCATTACCCAACGCCAGCCACTCCACTGTCTACTGTTTGTATTGTTTTGGGCTCTGCATAATTGACACAGTAAATTTAGAATGGCCCTGGCCCCTGCTCAATCTACCACCTGTTTACAGAGACTGCCCGTGATTAGTGGGTTTGCATTAGATTAGACACTGTTACTATTAAGGTTCTCATGCGATGTTTTGTTAGACTGGCTCCAAAACATAGAAACTTAGACAAAAAAAACTGCTACCAGCTAATGGTCCGATGAAGCTCCAATGTGAATGTTGTGGTTTTTTCATGATTTTCTTCTCTCCCCACATTTGGCTTAATCAGACGCTATAATTGATTTTAATAACCTTAATAAATTCATTATGTCTCGTCCGAAAAGCAATGTCTCTGTAGACCTCATGCAGCGGAACACCTTGGCGGGATTGGCGACGAGACAGACTTAATAGCACTCTAGTGTTTCACCGTCCATATGCATGGGTAGTAACTCAGTAGCCTATCCATTAGCAATGCTCTGGCACTGTACAGTATCTTAGCCGTAGCAGTGTCTCGACCTCCAGTACGCAGACACAAACAAAGGGAGTTCTCTCCGTGTGGCACGGACAATGGCACACATTGTTTACCGGCTGCCTTATTTAATAGGACCCAGCCGACTCTAATTGGTGTTTTGGTTATTAAGCGGTTTTTAAACTTGCAGCTCTCTGCTCTGAATAAAGGAGTCGCTACAACAAGCTTGCTTAGGAGAACAATACACGACTTGTCTCAGCACCAGCACCAGCTCCCCCAACACCTCACCCACCAACACAAAGACAGCTTTCCGCTACTGAGACCTCGCTATCATACTCTCATTCGGCCTCTGCCTCTCTCACTCCCTCTCTCTGTCCCTCAACCACACTCACTCTCTCCTGGTCCCTTTCGCTAAGTGTTGGTGTTGTACTGCAGTGTCTGTCTGAGTAGCATATTCACTGACTCGTGGACGTCACAGTTCTGTCCTTTAAAGAGGTGCTCTGAGCTGCTTTTAGAATGTTTAACTAAACAGTCATTTGCGTAAATCTATACATGTCAGCAAATCAGGATAATTAATTGCAAAAAAGGAATGATAAGACTTGGTAAAAATAAATATTGCAAAAAGCGTACACTGTCTTTGATTACTAATGATAATAAGAATAGTGATGATATAATATAGCCCTAGCTAATATTCGTTAATAGTCTCTGGGTGTAACTATCTTATATAATATGCTAAATGTGGAACATTCATGTCTCAGTTATTCTGACCAGGGAATACGGCCCGCGTATTTCAACCAAAATGGCAGCCGCCGCCATGTCGGGCGTGTGTGAAGAGGATGGCACAACAATTCCCAAACGGGAAGAAAACTGGGCTGTTCAGAGCACAGATGCCCACTGAATGCCTGAGAGAGAGCAAGAGCGAGGAGGGATTTAATGCAAGCACACACACAAAAACCCCAGCCTTCCTCCCCCCTCCATCAGCGTGTCTCGTGATTTCTGCAATTAGCAAACACATCTGAGGTGCTTAAAGGCAAGGCCAGCCTGGCAGAGGGAGGGAGCGAGAGAGAAGGGAGGGTCCGGAGGAGGAGGAAAGGATGGGGTGATGGTGGTGGTGTTATGGAGGCGTGATGCAGCATGGCGGGCGCAGGGCTGTTGTTGTTACCTGCTCTCTCTGGTCCTCACTTCCATTTCATGCCAGCGAGCGTCGTCCTAAGATGGTGGCGTGGGTTGCGTCTCGCGGTACAGGAGAATGGGGAAGGCAGCTGAGGATGAAGCGAGGGAGGGGAGAAGAGGAGAGGAGATACGGAGGAGAGGGAGTCAGAGTCAACAGCAACCTCTCCGCCTCTCCCTGTTTTTCAGCCTCATTTTGCCAGCATTCTGTCATGGTGGTGTTGGTAGTCTGCACAAAAAATAAGAATAGGGAAAGAGATGAGGCAAAAAGAGAAAATGTGAGTATGCAGTTTAACCAGCCGAGATACACATACATGCATATGTATGTATACACACACCCACACACACACCTTTTCATGTATTTTCTCATGGTACAGTCTGCCCCTGAGCATGCAAATGACTTTCATTATGCAAATGTGTGCAAATCAGATCCAACCATCTGAGAATCTAGCCTGGGAAGAAAAAAAATTGACACAGAGATTGAATGAAAGAATGAAAGAGAAAGAGAACAGGGGGAAAATCCTTTTGAGTGGCAGGAGGCGGTAAGTTAGGTAAATGGTATGTGGAGGAACAACAGTGGCCCCAATTGGACAAACACGATTACCTTTTGTATTATAAAGATGTCTTGTCTTTTTTCTGACTGCACTGTATTTTTTGAATTTCACATGTGATTGTGATCTTTGGTGAAGTTAATGTGATAATGTGAAGCTATACGTGAAAACATTTGAGCAGGCGAGAAACCATGATCTCGTGAAAGAAATGTGACATGAGGATGCAACATTTTTACATTTTTTAAATGTTTTACACAATGTGAAACTGCTTATTTCACATGTTGCTTTTACTGCAAATCTCGTGAGGTGAAAACTTTATTCTCCACACATGTGAAAAAGTGGTGTTGACATGTGAACTCTAAATGTAATACATGTGAAGATATTGTTTCACGTGAACAACTAATCTCACGTGTCTCTTTTCATGTTTTTCTTTGGAAGGGAAGTAATGAAATAATATTGGAGTTTTAAGGTAAGTGGTACGCTGTTCAGATAAAATAGTGTAATACTGTATATTTAATCGATATGATTAAATTTGATCACTTAGGGACGCAGCTGGGATTTAAAATCACACTCTCTATATTTGGAGTACGCTGTTCTTTCTGCTGTGTCACAAAGTCTGTAGTATTCTCAGAAGTCCTCCACAGATTAATTACCTACAATGCATCTCTGCAATTAGCTCAAGAGTGCCATCTGCGCTGCTATTTTAGTTCTAAATGAATATGACTATTATCTCATCATTGATTTCCTTTACTTATTTCATCAATTTGGGGGTTTTCTATATAGTTGACAATATGTTGGTGGGGCATATTATTTACTTACTCCTGAATCACAATGATAAATATAATAGTTATTATTGAGTGTTTTTTTTAACAAAGCTGAGATTTACTTTGAAGTCCAAAGTATAGGAATAGAGGTAAAATCAGTTATTGGGACAGACATGGTGGCGTAGCAGGAAGATCGTATGTAATGCCTTGAACCAAGAGGTTGTGAGTTCATATCCCAGGGGAGGACATAAATAAATAAACAATGTAATCATGTGTGTAAAATATGTAAATTGAAGTGACTGTGGGACATTTTGTTTGCAGGGCATGGCCTATGTAATCATGTGAAATATCCCAAAATGTACTGTAAATCCTACCAAAACCACATGAAAGGTTACGTGATCATGTGAAAATATAATCTAATACAGTGGTAGAAAGGCTGTGAACTAAAATATGCTATTGGAGTCACAGATGGTTGGCTGCATGGGATCAAATGTTGAGAAACTTCATCATAACAAAGACAACAATGCTACAGTATCAACATGCTAGGTTGATGAAGAGGTTGCTGGAGCTACAGTATCAACATGCTAGGTTGATGAAGAGGTTGCTGGAGCTACAGTATCAACATGCTAGGTTGATGAAGAGGTTGCTGGAGCTACAGTCTCAACATGCTAGGTTGATGAAGAGGTTGCTGGAGCTACAGTCTCAACATGCTAGGTTGATGAAGAGGTTGCTGGAGCTACAGTCTCAACATGCTAGGTTGATGAAGAGGTTGCTGGAGCTACAGTATCAACATGCTAGGTTGATGAAGAGGTTGCTGGAGCTACAGTATCAACATGCTAGGTTGATGAAGAGGTTGCTGGAGCTACAGTATCAACATGCTAGGTTGATGAAGAGGTTGCTGGAGCTACAGTATCAACATGCTAGGTTGATGAAGAGGTTGCTGGAGCTACAGTATCAACATGCTAGGTTGATGAAGAGGTTGCTGGAACTATTGTATCAACATGCTAGGTTGATGAAGAGGTTGCTGGAGCTACTGTATCAACATGCTAGGTTGATGAAGAGGTTGCTGGAGCTACAGTATCAACATGCTAGGTTGATGAAGAGGTTGCTGGAGCTATTGTATCAACATGCTAGGTTGATGAAGAGGTTGCTGGAGATATTGTATCAACATGCTAGTTTGATGAAGAGGTTGCTGGAGCTACAGTATCAACATGCTAGGTTGATGAAGAGGTTGCTGGAGCTATTGTATCAACATGCTAGGTTGATGAAGAGGTTGCTGGAGCTATTGTATCAACATGCTAGGTTGATGAAAAGGTTGCTGGAGCTATTGTATCAACATGCTAGGTTGATGAAAAGGTTGCTGGAGCTATTGTATCAACCTGCTAGGTTGAGGAAGAGGTTGCTGGAGATATTGTATCAACATGCTAAGTTGATGAAGAGGTTGCTGGAGATATTGTATCAACATGCTAGGTTGATGAAGAGGTTGCTGGAGCTACAGTATCAACATGCTAGGTTGATGAAGAGGTTGCTGGAGCTTCAGTATCAACATGCTAGGTTGATGAAGAGGTTGCTGGAGCTATTGTATCAACATGCTAGGTTGATTAAGAGGTTGCTGGAGCTACAGTATCAACATGCTAGGTTGATGAAGAGGTTGCTGGAGCTACAGTATCAACATGCTAGGTTGATGAAGAGGTTGCTGGAGCTACAGTATCAACATGCTAGGTTGATTAAGAGGTTGCTGGAGCTATTGTATCAACATGCTAGGTTGATTAAGAGGTTGCTGGAGCTATTGTATCAACATGCTAGGTTGATGAAGAGGTTGCTGGAGCTATTGTATCAACTTGCTAGGTTGAGGAAGAGGTTGCTGGAGCTATTGTATCAACTTGCTAGGTTGATTAAGAGGTTGCTGGAGCTATTGTATCAACATACTAGGTTGATGAATAGGTTGCTGGAGCTATTATGTTAGCCTTTGCATTGTTTTAGCATTAAATAGTCAAGCATATTGTAGTGGTGCTTTTCCATGTCATTCTCCGGCCAAGCTACACATGCAAGTTGCCCAAGAGCTACAAACTAACTCCACCAATCTGGGTTGGAATCTACTAACTATCTACCAGCCTAGCCTATACATGACCTTTGGTGAACCAAAGAAGAGAGCAGACTAATCGGGGAGGAGAGAGCTGCTATCTGTTTTCACTCTCAGGCTAGAGGAAGGAGGCAGCTTTTGTTTCTGGGTGCCAGTAGGGAGGCACTATTTTGTAGGCTATAATGGGGGAGTAGGGATAGGGGTGAAGGAAAGAGCCTTGGAGTATGAAAGAGTAGGTTAGGAGGAAGGGAAGGGCAGTACTAGAGGGGGTGGGGTACCACTGAATGGTGGCAAACCTCTCCTAATTGGCACTTGACATTTTTCTGCCATTGGCACGAAAGTGGGCCGGCTTTCAAGCCCGCTCCGAGTCCTTGTTGGAAAAGTGCCATATGCAAATATGGCGAATGGGTTCCATTATGAAGCTTCTGATATTAACAGCTCAGGGAACAATGAAATTGTGTGCTTACTCTGGACTCGTAGGTGTGTGAGCGAGAACAAGACAATGGCTGCCATAGCAGCTTCGGTCTGAACAGCCCCTTCACATGACGTTCTGACAAGTCATTTCACCAGAATGGCCTTCTGTGGACTGAGGCTCTGTCAGGCTCTGTCCAAAGCTTTGTTCAAGACTGAAATAGTGTGTTTCAGTTTGTGCAATATTTGCCAAACTTCTGAAAATGTAATCTTTGTCTTTTTGTTGAGAGGCTCTTTTTCCTAACTGTTAAAATATACAGAAAATTATTTGCTTTTTTCAGAAAATGCATCCTGTGTTAAAGCATTACCAGTTGAGCACATTGTTCTAAATGCTAGAATGTACAGTGTTCTGAAATCCTTCTGATATTTCCCTATTTGGATTGTTTACCTTTCACTAGCTCCCTGGGGCAACAGTGGAGGGAGATCTAAACATAGCTCCCTGGGGCAACAGTGGAAGGAGATCTAAACATAGCTCCCTGGGGCAACAGTGGAGGCTCCCTGGGGCAGATCTAAACTAAACATAGCTCCCTGGGGCAAACATAGCTCCCTGGGGCAACAGTGGAAGGAGATCTAAAAATAACTCTTTGGGGCAGTGGAGGGAGATCTAAACATAGCTCCCTGGGGCAACAGTGGAAGGAGATCTAAAAATAACTCTTTGGAGACAAATCAATGATGAATTGTAGCAAAACTGAGAAGCATTTTCAAAGACCAAGAAATGATGAGAGACTGATCTTGGACAGCTAGGCCAAACAAACTCCCAGCACTAACTTCCAAGAGGAAACATATAAAGCAGATTGTCAAAGGCCGTAAAGCAGTTCCATCTTTATCTCCACACAAGTCGAAACTGTCAGGGAGGAAACAGAACAACGGTTCCAACAATATAGCATCCAACTCCGGTGTGGTCCGAACCAAGTCAAAGTACACCTGTTACTGCTAAGTTACCAAACTTGATCTCCTTTGTCTGGGTGGGCCCATTGACTTCTGTAAATGCCTGAAATACATGAATTTCTCTGTGAGCGACAGGGAGGCGGGGGCCACTTTAGAAATGGCAAAGTCTGCCTCTCTGTACCAGCCCAGCAGTGAAGCAGTTTTCCACTCTGTTGGTGTGTTCTGTTGAGAGAAAGGGAGGCAGAAAAAAGGGGTAAGAATCACTGGGCCTTTTTCAGAAACCCGTCTGGCTGTTAGGACCCGGAGGTGCTGAAATGCTGGTAAAGGAGCCCATTGTCTCCCTGTGACAAGTGTACTAGCTCTATTGACTGTAAAGTCTACTGGTGTGGGGCCGTCAGGGCCCGGCCACAATGCCTGCTTTTCTACTTCACACTTGGAGTTTAAATCTGCTTGCCTAGTGCCTGAAAGCTAAGACAAATCCGCCAAACCCTCTCTCTGCCTCCCTTCCTTTCTCCTCTCCCTCCCTCCCTCCATCCTTTCTCTTTATCCCCCTCTCTCTTTCCCTGCCTCCACTCCAGATAGGGCTACAGTAGAGTCCTGGAGGATTTGTGGAACTCCTGTTTTTGTGCCATTTTCAGGCAGGCAGTGCTAAGGCCGTCTTTCCTCTGGGGCAGGGTTGCAAAATTACAGGAACTTTCAATGAATTCCCTGGTGTTCCAGAACTCCTGATTTTGCAACTGTACTCTAGGGTCCCTAGTGTGGACTGTTATTGACATGACTGTGCCACACACAGTTATCCTCCTTATCGCCACAAACAAAACAGTTGCACCAGTACCCACATCTTCATGGGCATCTGTTACTGACATCATATCATCGTTTCTTCAAATAGTATTCATGCTTATCGTACAAACTGTTGCTAATTGGAGAAAAAAATGTTTTTACTGCCTGAAAAAGAAATACAAACTGATGTCAGAAAGCTAATCTAACTTTGCTGAAATCTCTACCTAGAAATGTTGTCATTCAATCAAATTTGACTTGCATAACACTTTGTAAAAAGCCAATTTGTCACATGAACAGCCACAATGGCATGTATATAAAACCACAGATAACAGCCAAGAACAGTCATTGGGGCCTTGTTCCAGTTCCCCTGGATTATTTCGTTGGTAATGACAGTAGCTAGGGAAAACAGACAAAGAGCCAGGTACCACTGTGCCACCGGAGGTGGTGACATCACCGCCTGTCACTTCCTGTCAAGGCCCTCGTCTCTCTCGCTCCCTCGCTGAGCCCTGAGCTCAAATGTCACACTCAGCACCTGCAATGCAGCAGGCAGGGACCGCTGCACAACCCGCTAAGATTGACATTGTGAGTGTTGTTGCTATACAAACGCTCCAACAGGAGTTTCAGTCTAGTCCAACGTGCCATATTGGAGTCAACATTGTGTTTGTTATCAAAGCAGAATTCAAATGTATAAATTTAGCAGAGTACATGTGATTGAAACCCTGTTTAGGCCATTGATCACCAGATGAATAACATGTTTTTCAAACATACTGGTGCTTTAGTATACAATTTACTCTCCAATTTCTCTGTAATGTCTTGAAGCTATGGAAGGCTGATTTGGCCGAAAGACAGAAAAATCATACTAGAAGCCTCACTCGACATGATTCTTTTTCTAGTTGAAAAGAAATCAACATCCTTGCCTTGATGGCTGATTGAAGGTGTGAAGATCTGATTGACCAATTACTCCCCACTATGGGCTGAGGCCCGGATTGTTCCCTCTCTCATGGCTCTGTCACTGGGGGCAGTTTCTGGTTGATTGCCCTCGGACCACTCCCCCACAGAGCCCCACACAGTGGCATTCAACAAGATCCATCAGGCCTTTCCACATGGTAGCACCTCATGCAATGGAGGCTTCGCCATTGGCACATTCACAACCAAGCCAACTGTCACCTCAAATCAAACTCCCAAACAAAACCAAAATCAAACACCTTCCCATATGAAAGAAAGAGGGGGAGAAATCAAATAAACAACCATCTAGCTTAACAAAACTGGCCTCAAACAAATCTGTCCAGTCGACTATGTGCTGGCAGGGGACATGATCATGGGATTAACTTAAAAAGTCCATTGTAAACTTCCACAATCCAAATAACGTATGACTAGAGGCTATAATAAGCAACCATACTTTCTATTCATTTCACCTGTTTTCCAACAGCCTTAACTAAAAACCCATCAGCCAAGTACAGAATTGCTACAGTGATAGGATGGTGTTACTTGCAGCTACTGACTGGCCAATTTGTTAAGCATTTCGGCAAAGTCCGCAGTCAGCACCATTCAGGTTGGTGTTGGTTCTTTGGGACCCGCCCACCACTGCTGGCCATGTGATCGTAAGGATAAGCTGCTGCATGCAGCCCCACACAGAGGGATCGGGGGATTATTAGATTACAAGTGATCCTGTTTGACCAACCGGGCTGCGAGGGACCAATACCATCGGCCATGTGCAAATATGAGGAAATATGTGTATGGCATTGTGTATAACTCATTATTTTTAGAGATCAATCTCAAAGCGATCAGGATTTCCCAACTCTACGGCTCAGGGGAAAATCTCAATGCCTCAAAAATGTGAATACTAAAAGATGTACATTTATAAGAAACTCAACAAATACTCAAACTCTCAAATCTACTGCTAAAATTCTCAAAGGCAATTGTGATATATTTGACGGAATAACGGAGACAGATAGTTGTAATTGTCATGTACACATACACACATAAACCTGTGTAATTGGATGACATCACACGACTTACTTGACTTTTTCTTCTGCTTCCGTGTCCTATGATGTCGGCCATTTTTGTTGCTTGTTTTGCTGTGATTGGTAGAATGGGGTGGTGCAGCATGGGGGATATGTGTTGGGGATCTTGGTGCCTTTCAGGAGCGTAATGGGATTCTTGTTACTTTCGGTTATCTAGCTTTATGAAGAATGTACACCACTCATACAGCTAGATAACCAAAGATAACAACCAACCCCTAAGGCTGCCCATCCTCTTGTGCCACAGGTGATATGCATGGGCCAGATTCTGACCTATAATCAGGAAAAAGGCCGTATAAACAATCAGAAAAATGAAGACTTGAATTTCCCTTTAAGAGCACCCTAAGTAAACGTTAGCAGTTCTATAGAGAGGTCTGGTCACATTCATGCAGAACCTAAAATGTAAGAAATGCTGATGATTTTAAATTAATCAACTTTAATCAAATGTGTGCTTAACAGTTCACAAAATACCAGAACCTCCTGACCCTCTGCTTAAAGTACTCATCAGCAATTGGCCTGCCAACATTTCCCTGCCAATCCACCCTCACTGTTCTGCTGTTACAAAGCCTTTGATTGGATGGCCAGCCCATAACATGGCAGCCAAAGCCTTGACTCCTCAAAGTCCAATAATCAGCGTGAGGCTTGATCAAAACACCAGTCCAAACTGGTTACGGCGCCAGTCTTCCCAGACCACCCCTCTCCGCCCCTATGGTGAGGCAGTCTCTCACAAGGACTGGCTCCATAGGAGGGTGATGGCTTCAATAGCCGCCCCCCGCCATGTCCAAAATGTATTTTTTAAATTAAAACCGTTTTACTGTAAGATGCAGAGAGAAGGGTTTGTCTCTTGCGTTTGCATATCTATCAGAGATTCCACACTAAATTGGGGAGGGCATGTTCAAGGTTGGTGTCAGAATACGGCACAAAAGCACAAACACACACAAGTGCAAACCTACACACACAGATACACACACACAGACACACACAGAGTACACACATTTATGGCACATCGCACAAGGGCCAATAAAAAGTTTTTCTGTGTGCCCAGCCCCACATCGAGGCTCCTCCCATCTATACGTGTTCTAATGACTGACAGGAGAGATGGAGGGAGAGCGAGAACAACAGAGAACATTCTCCCCTTTAGTGTACACATCTTTACCTGTAGTCTCATACTGTTGGCAGACAACACATCCTCTCCTTACTGTCAGCTAGAACAAGGATTCAAGCATGAAAGTGTCTTCTATCTTATTTTGGTTCATAATCTACCAGTCACCATAAGGATTTCTAACCACCTTTATCATTTCTTACTACATTATGATACACAAGGACAAAGCAAGGTTCTTTGAAAGCCTCCGCACTCGCAAACATGCATATTCCATACAGTGCATGCACATACACCCATGCAAGCAAGCACACACACACACGTGCAAACCAAACAAAAGCATGCACACATGCTGGAAATAAGAATGCCACTATCTTTCCTGAAAAAGTGACTATTCACTCAGGAAGGTATTTCTTCCTGCCAAGGCCAAAATGACATCAAAACAAAATACTGATGCAGTTACAGAAATGTCCTGATCTGTACGTGTTTTTTTTGTCAGAGAGAATTTACATGTTACAACATCATTTGAAATGATATCTGACATGGATATTAGGTAAACTTAGATCAAATAATAAGACTTGATTATATAAGCATAAAGGGTTATCAGTACATCTATCGCAGTGATTAATTTGATTGTACTTATAAAGCATGAAATTATTTTGAATTATATTGTCCCAGGATTAATATTTGAAATTCAACAAAATAATAATAATAATTGGCTGTTTTTTTAATACTGTACACAGTATGTGTTTTTAAATTGCTCAGTTATTAGATCAAATAAATAGTCATAATACTTTAATCTTTAATCGTGTAATACTTTAAGTAACATTATATTCTCAACATTATTTTGAAAACAATCAAAAATATGTATTTTGTGTTATTTTCAAGAAATGACATTTAACATGTATTTCGTCGTTTGCAGTGGAGAGTTGTTGTTTTTATCAGCCTATTTTATTAACCTATATTATTATCAGTATTACTGTTATTATTATACTGTGCAAATTCCAAATAGTTTGATACGCAGTTGTGACGATTCCTTCTGATAACGTCGATGCATTTGACCAACTTTATTTCAAGTAATAATAATAAACATTATTTAAGGAAATAAAGTAAGAAAGAATATGTTTCATATTAGGCCTACATTGCACCAGATGCGATTACAAAGAACTCACACTGCGCATCTGTAACGAAGCTCATGTCAGATTCAGCACCACAATTAGTGGACAGCTGCCTTGTATCTTAGTAGCCTTCAGTGCCAGGATTTCAACACCAAAATCCCCGATAAGCATATTAACTATCATACAATCCGTTTGTTAAAAATAACTGCATTTGTTTTCTTGTTTTAACAGTTGAACCTAGGCCTACCCCTTGGTAAATTCAGATAGGCTTCTATGGCGCAGTAACATGCCAAGGAGAGAGCCGGTTCGACTGTCTATTACTGCATCTTGCCAACCACATAATTGTCAAGGGGTATATCTCTTTCAGCCATTCATTCAGTCATTCAGTCATTCATTCAAACAAACCTAATCACTCCTCGCCATTGTATAAGACGTTGGGGACGTCCTTCAAATGTATGCTTAGGAATGATTGAAAATGGTTGATGAAGCAATACACAATGCACATATTTTCTGTAGATTTATTTGAGGTACAAAGAAAGTAGTTATAGCTTTATAATAAAGTGATTAATGTATGCCATTGAGATATGACGTGATTCGATGTAATTAAATCCAACCTGATCTGTAATGTATTGGCACATTGCTGTTGCTCAGGTCTCAATGCTTATGCACGAGGCACGAACTGAGGTCATTTCTAAATGTTCATCATATGTAATTGGCGCGGTCGATGGAATCTGTTGGCAGAGGGCCTAAGCTACTGTAGCCTACCGCTGCACACTGGAACCTTGTGGCGTCATTATACCAACAACGTCCACTGCTACTGAAAAATGAGGAGCTTGACAAGTATGAACGTAAAGGTGTAGATAAGCAGTAAAATAACATTTAATCTCTGTATTCTCTTGTGAAATGATGATTGATACAGTATTAATATCCATAGGCTTAGTCAATTTGTAATATTTTAACTATTGAATCGAATGGACTAAGTTTTCAATGGGTACTTGTACTGCACTCTTATGCACAAATAATATCATATAGGCTAATCGAATTACAAAAGGTTGGTGTTATCGAGTATACTTGGGACATCCCTACCCTAAACCCTAACCCTAACCTTAACCTTACCTCAACCATATCCATATACATATTCATAACCATAACCCATTACCTAACCCTAACCTTAACCCTTACCTTAACCATTTTACAAGTCGACTTCAACGGGGTATGGACGTTCCAAGGATCCCGGAGAGCACGAACCAACTACAAAAAGTTACGATTTTATCAAAACACGTCCCACAATGTCTCTTCCATTTGGAATTTGTGCAAGTGATTTAACTGAGTTAAAGTGAACAATTTCTAAGCTATACCTGGCCAGTTATTAAGACTGTAAAAGTGTGTGGTGTATTTATATTACCTATGACACCTGCTCTGTTGCGCCTATAAGTCTCTCCATTGAAACCTGAAAAAAACAAAAACAAGAAACGCTTATTTTCCAACCCATCTGCAGTCGTAAAGTCAAAAATTTCAACAACCCAATTTCGTTTGAACTGAGTATATTACTTTTGTTATTGTCCCTACAGACAGGTACGAGGCCTCAAGCCTGCATCTGCCCTTCTAGATATGACGTTGAGGCGAAATAAAACCACTACATGGTCCAAGATAGTAGGCTAAAATTCACGAGAGCGTTATTATGTAATCTACCTGTATACAGGCATCTGAGCTAGATAGGTACCCGAGTCTAGAGGTAGGACACGCCCCAGATGACATCTCCAAAAGCACCCTAAAGACATATAGGCAATAGGCAGATCGATTTTTAGACAAGGCCTTCAACAGTACTCGTCAAAAACCGAGTCAGACCTACATCACGCACAACCCACAATCCAGCTAGGTGCTTGGAAGAGATGTGCACATTAAATTATTTGCAATTTAATAAAGAAAACACGGACGTTTATGGATAGAATGTCACCAGATGTAGCACGAACTATAAAACCAAACCAAACAACAACCTGGCTGTGCAAAAACCAATTCGCTTTTTCATCTTAGGCAGCAAAATGCAAGCGTTATAATTTCATGTAATTCTGCAGTCTCTTTATTTACACATCATACCATGGCCTATGACAACTAATGTGTATGCAATGTGCTATTGCGGATTATTAACGTATATATTAGTGTCCTGTACAGGCATACCAATATATATAAATATAGTACTACTTCACAAACCATAATGGAAATGCATATCCATGGTCTATGCTCCAGTAACGCGCACACGTGTGCTCAGAAGGCCGGGTATTCGACGTGCACGTGCGGATTTGATGGCCTTGTGATTCTCCATCCACCCGCTATAGGTGTGAGCAGTAGTACTTTATACTATTGCTATTAAGCGTTTTCATTATCTGGACTCGAATCTCAAATGATCAATTGATCAAGGCCTTGCCTACATTTTGAATAGGCGAATTGTCCTTAAAACTATAGAAGTTGAATAATAGGCTACATTATTGTAGACTACATTATGTGGCAAATTACACGGCGGATGACATGTAGACTATTTTCTTGTGATGTTTTATAAGTACATCTGGCTTCATGAATTATTTATGTAGAAATTGTATGGTATGTAAAATGACATATGCGTTATATTACCTCTGTGAGTCTGCGTCTGTCTGTGTTGATGCATGTGGAACATTGCAGTGTGAGGGGCATGGTTAGTCTACTCTATGGTGCGTAATGGAGGTCGTTATATCAAGCCCCCTAGCCTAAGATTGACCATATCCCATCTTTCTTTGTTTGTGCAAAACTATTAAACTGTAATAGGTGAAGTGTTGGGTGTACTGAATGAGAGAGCTGTGTCGTATCTAATACATTGTGAGCCTGCCCTTCCAGTCATTAAATTCAAGTGAGACCACATCCAAAATTGAGGATATATCGAAATGGTTGTTTCCATATGCTACAAATATAATTTCAGGCTACAAAATTAAGGCAAGCTGTAATGGATAGGCTAGTTGTTTTTTTGTCTGGTAGGCTATCGAATGTCCGGACACCGTGCAATAGAAATTATCATACGCAATCTTCAAATGAACATAACCATTTGAATTGATAGCCTATTCGAATGATACAGGAAAACCGGTGCCAGAGACGCATTTATTGCGGCCGATATTGTACGAATAGCATACCGTGAGTGCCAAACCCACCACGATAAAACGATTTTTAAATATTTGTTCTGTTTTATGCTATACATGCATGCAAAATTACGACTGCGTTGTCCACATCCGCTTCAATAGCACGCAACAGAACATACATTCTCTCATCATATATGCCATACTCACCCCGGTGTCTGCCAGCCACGGTTACAAACGCTCTCCACAACAATCAACCAAGCGAGTCAAGAGATGTAGAACAACTGAGCGCTTGTAGGTTGGCTCGCGCCTGGTCTTGAGCTTCATGGCTGCAGCTCGCTGTGACGTCGCGCTGGCCCCATCCATTCATATTTTCGCGGCTGGGTCCCCCTTGTTTATAATCGAGATTATTTTCCATAGAGATGGTGTTCGCCTCCCCCCACGGAGAGCGAAGTGAACCGTTCGCTGTGCCTCGCACTCGCCATTCCTCTTGTACAATGCATATGAACTTAAACATGCCTGCCAAAAAAACATATAGCATTGCCAAGACCCTCCCCTTATGACACGACAGTAGGGGCCTCTCTGACACGATGCAGCTCTATTGTGTCCCCTCCCCTCTGAAATTAAGAAAACTGGCTGCGATATGAATATATTCGTCTCTCCCAACCATGGTTTTGTATAACGGTAAATGTTATCGCCCTCAAGAGTGCACGTGTCCAATATATTCGTCTCATATAGGCTAAGCTACTACAATCCTTTATGTCTGTTCATGGCGTCCATTTTCTTGTGATTTCATGCCAATGGTACGAGGTTGAGGTTATATGAATCAGTGATATGGGCTTCAATAATCCACTTGGGATATATTTCTAATATTGAGTGAAATAACTCTATAACTCCAAAGTGTAAAAAGTTTGTCATGGCTGGTTGGAGTGAGTTTTAGACCCTGGCTCCTGTGGGATTATATGAATTCCATGTAATCTTGTCTAGTTACCAATATTCGTTTGACATGAAGGCCCCTGCGACTATGGACTAACTCCTGCGCCTGAATCAAGTGCGCGCATTCCCCATTCCCTTTGTCTGTCTCTTTGATACAGAAGACTCGTGGAATGTGACCACTGGATTGCCAGGGTGAGACCGTGCAAATCAGCTTTTACCGTCAGCACCGAGTCCAGACCAGCAGACAAGAGCCAAGAAAGGGGTCTAGGTCGGTTGATTATCATAATAATCAGATCGTGGGGAGGAAAATCTCCTTTGAATAAATTACTTATTCAATAGGAGGTTCGACTGCGAAAGAGACAACTTTGTCAGCCACAGTTGTTGTGGGTTTCTCTCTATCAGTGTTCAGGGGTCCCCATTTCTTTCTCTCCAAATGTTGGACGCTTTCCTAGAGATCAAACTATAAATACGGCTACTGTTTCTTTTCCGGGCTTAGCTTGGTAAGCTTGTTTTCTTCTCTCCAGCACACAACGATGCACAGGTTACCAAGGGCAAGCCTAAAACCGTCCTTTGGTAGCGGCTAATGGGCTATGGGTTGGGACAATGGCTTCGTTTCCCCACAGCGACCGCGTGATGGGAACCCGGGGACCGTGGTGGACAAGAGATTGGTCAGAAATGTATGATGGCAATTTGCACGTCTCAAGTTCATTATCACTCGTCAGGCAACTCTTGCATGTCTCCCAACCCCCTCCTGGCAAGTACAGCCTCACCGTTTGCCCAGTTTAGCCTAAAACCACACAAAAAATGTACACTCTTCTTATAGGTGCCTATTAGTCGTAGCATATTTTAGGCTAACATTTGACATAAATTCACCGTGCGTAAATACTTATTATCTTTAATTACGCACACATCGAATATGTATTGTAGTGCTCATTCTGTGATGTGTCTATTGACGGGTTTAATCTCTTGAACAGCTTCCCGTGAACAACTAGCGCATCAGTTTAGGAAATACTCATTTTTATGGCTGGTGAATGCTGTGGTAAATACATGATGTAATCATTCGTGGACTTTACGCATTGGTTAACAAAATGGAATATGATTTCTAAGGGAGGATTTTGATAATGAACTTATTTTGTGTGACACCACACCTGACTTAAACATTACGTAAAGGACAACACTCTTGTTATATCATCCAGTTTCCGTGCATCCATAACTATGATATCCCTCTTCATTTGCTTCTGGTAATAGATTGAGATTACGATTCAGAACATCTTTATTGTCCAATTAGGCATATTGCAACAAAAACCCAAACATACAAGGAAAGCACACATGGGCCTACATAAAAATACAAACCATGAAAACGTGAACTCTCTCTTGCAGAACATGTGTGTGTATGTATGTGTGCGTAATGACAACCCGCCTGAGATCCATCTTTGCTCTTGCTTCTAGTGAAGCAATAGCCTCATACTCACCGATGTCTGAGCATGGAAACTTGTTGATTCAGACTCCCAATACGATTATAAGCAATTTGGGCATGATGAAAACCTGATCCATTCTTCTCTGTGCATATTTTAGACTCTTCTCAAACCAACGTGAGAGCGTCTGATAAAATACTAAGACTATGTTTGATTTTGTAGTGATTTGAACTTAAATTACAGAGCCAGAGTCTTATTCACTCTTTTCCACGAATAGCTCCCAACCTATACAGGGGGGCGTCATGGAGCCACATTGCAAAGGTAAGACGTGGCACAACGTTTATAAGAGCACCGTAAATGATATATGCACAGCGAGAAATTAAAAAGGAGATGAAGCAACCAAATTGATCAAACACCGACCAGTTGCCTCATGGTTTTGTGGTTTGGTGGCCTTATTCCTCCAAAGAACATATTTTTGTTATTCACACATCAAGGCACATTAAAGTATAGCCTTTAGGCTACGAGCCCAAATCAGCAGAGGTGTGTATCCGGCAATAGCAAGATTTGCCAGTGCAAGAGCTTTGGGTCAAAGGCACAGGTCACTCCCAATCCCTTTAGGGCGTGTACGCTATTTTTTAATTGAAATATGTGGCAATTATAGACTACTAATGCAATGCAACTTTGATAATATTTATGCATGTGTGTGTGTGTTTGTGTGTCCGCGCTTGTGAGAGACAGAGAGCGCGAGAGAGCGAGAGAGAGAGAGAGAGAGAGAGAGAGAGAGAGATGGGGTGTTGAAATTGAAAAACCACAATACCTCAATTGTTTTTAAACTTTGCCCATAATACGCCCACTCCTATTTCTCAATTATTATTTTTTTTTAAATCATATCACAGTTCCCCGATAAACAATCATATTTGTGTGTCAGGGCTTAAAATGATGCGCTTTGCAATATATTTCCCAAGTCCAACCTAGCTCTTTCTAGTTTTCTCACCACTGCTAATAAATTGCCACCCTTGTCTTGGCAAACTAGAATCTGAGACGTGCTTAGCAACTCAAAGCTCAACGATCTTTTGTCCCCCTAAATCTGGACATATTGTCAAGACTCCATGGGAGTCCATTGCGCGCACACACCCTCCTCGCGCCACATGAGACAATCCCTTCCCCCTATATCATTCATCAACCGAGAGGAAGTTTTTACATCAGGTATTTTATATACCGAGAAACAAGGCGATATATTATCGATATATTATCGCCTACACATTTCTGTAACACGGATATCAAATATGTCTATTCTATGTCAAATATGTCTATTGCAAAGAGGCTACACATGATACCTACATATATTCTTACCTTTACATTTGCCATAGGGCTGCACCTGTCCGCTTGCACTTTTTGATATATAATGTTAAAAATAATCAACATTGAATCTGCTCTGGAATTGTGTGAATAGCATAACGTTGAGAGAATTGCAACCGAGCGTTTCAGTAGTAGCGTACATGCCTCATGCAGATAAAAATACAAACTTGCAGGTCTACTTACAATTACATTTAGTAGGTCTACATTATTTGGTATTAAGTGTAGGAATGTCTTATGAATAACAAAGTAATCCAGGTCTGTTTATTGAAAAATGTTTCCTGTAAACCATGCAGGAACAAAAATGGCGTGTTGAAAAATCTCACACGCAAGAGTCATTACGCTTGCAATTAAAAATTCATTTGCATATGCTAATCAGTACAAAATTAATCTTGACGCTCAATTGGAGAAGAGAAGGAGGCCCTTCGTGTGGATCAAAAGCAAAAACATAATCTCTTTTTGGTGCAATCGGTAAAAATAAAGTTCAGAAAAGCCTTAAGAATGAAAAATGCCAATACATTTTACAGTAAGCTTTTCACTTCACTGCAGGTCTACTCATCATTGCACTTCAATGCACATTTGCACGCAAGAAAAAAATGCAGTCCAGGCCTATATTTCTAATGTCAGTGTGTGTTCAGTGTCTGTGTGTGTTGAAATTCCGAAAATGATTTCCTTGTTTTAGATAGAACAATCTAATGCATGCTTATGGTCACATTGCAATGGTGCATAAAGTTTAGTTCATGATTCATATCTCAATTAAACAATGTTTATGGGCCATATACGTTATAGCCTATTAACAATCACAATGCATGTATTATGGTTTTACAGGAGTGAGAGCGCTTTATATCACTCCAGGTGTGCAGGAAACAACCTCTCCCAGATACACTTCTGACGTTGCAAAACTTGCGGGGCAGAATGCTTATATAATCCTTACACAAACCCTGTTCAGTATTCACGGATGATCAATGGTCCCGTTTATTTAGTAAAGAGACAGATTGGTGGGACAACACAAAACGCAGGGTACATCATGATGGAATAAATCATTGATAAGTAAGTAAACACAGCACCAAAGTTAGGAAACAAAATGTATTTGCTTTGCACTGGTGCAGACGCTCAGTAAATCTCTCCCTCTGAGTCAAAAATATGTTCCCCCAATGCATTAGACATATTTCGAAAGAAGGCTCTGGTTTGAGATAGTCTCTCACTGACCAAAAGTCGTTTTTTTCCGGGTGATCATGTTAGCTCGCAGGTCGGTGGCCACTAGTTTCTCCTCCCGATAGCAGTACTCTCGAAATGATGAAGAGTGATGCGTAGGCCCTAATGCCAAATTAATTGCTTAATTAATGCGTTCATAAATATGAATGCAAAGAGGCCCCAATTTGCTGACATGCGTGTTAGGAGCTTTACGTAGCTACACGATGTCATCATGGGGAACACAATGTGCTTCAGAATGACAACGTTACAAAGGCTGGTAGCCTATAGATGCCACTCTTGTAATGGTATAATAATGTGGCTGAAAAATCTGGATTTACTTCTTCACCACAAATATAAGGGTGTAGGCCTAGTCCCTAGTTGCTAAGCTCCTTCATAATAGGTATTGCTCATAATGTCGAATAAAATAGAATAGAATACAGATCTTATATTGTAGGCTGGAGGTTTATATTTAATATTCGTTTCTACAATGTTGTGTTCTAAAAAATGTTTTGCCACTTGTTTGCCTGTAGCCTGAATTATTATAGAATAGTGGGAGTCTTTTTTTTTGTATTTTAGGGAGACGTTTGTGGCCATGGCAAATCAATGGAAAACATATTTTGAAACTGCTCTACAATTTTCGAAACAATAGGCCTAACAAGCATTTAAGGCTGTGAGTGATTACACTTGTATTACATTTTACAAAGTAAAAATCTTTAAGGTCTTGTGTAGGGGGCGATCCAAGCTTTCTAACGTTCCAATCGTCAATTGCTTGAGTTTTGCTAAATCCAAATACCCCTCCTTCAGTTGAAGTATTAATCAACGAAATTATTTTGACAATAACGAATACAGAAACACAATATAATATGTATGTAAGCATATTATGTACCCACAGTTCAAGAAAATAAACACAGGCAATTGAGGCGATTTTAATACCAATGTAAACTTGATTAATTTGTATAGGCCTACAAGCCAATGTACTGTAAACTGTATGCATTTCAATTGTCGAATTCCTGCACTATTCTGGATATGTGCAGATTTGTGTACAATATTTTGATTGATCAGATGAATTTGTTGTACAGGCATTTGGCAAAATTATAACCCCTTTATCGTATGCGTTCGGGCTAAACAATCATTGTAAACGACAAAACTTGTGAAAAAGAAGAAATCACAGGCCATGTTTCTGAGGAGGAATATCAACAGGTGCCAACACTTAAAATGAGAAAGAACTACGAATATTTACATCGTATGATCTCTAGCGTGTCATACCCGTTTCCATTTATTTAACTGAAGAAGTTGAGGTTATACAGTCTATATGAAAAATGCCAAAACATTTCATGCATTTCTCTAGGCCCGTTCTGTCGGTTTCGTCCTACTCTGTCCTCCTTAGGACTTGATACCAAATGCTTTATTGTAGAGTAGAAATGTATGATGGGCTGAATATTGAACACACATTGCCATCTTCTTTCATAATTTGCTTGGCCGAGAATTTACTTGGAGTAAATCCAATGCGTGAAGCACTAATTGGGTTTGGGGATTAGGGTTCAGGCTACCCTTTGCGTTCTGACGGTGTCAGTGGTAAAAGACTGCTCGATTTAAACTTTCTCAGCACCGAGCACCCCTACACCATACCTGACAGGAAGGCTTTGTAGCAATTATTTCTCTCGACCTCCCTTCCCCATTCATAACCGTAAGAAAGAATCGAATGAAAAAAAAAATAGGATTTGCAATAACATGACCACGCCCATCATGAAACGAGATGTTTTTGTGCAGGGGGCACAATGGTGAAAATCGGTCTTTTAAGCACTGTTCACCTCTGCGATTGAGTTGTCAGCGTGGTTGTATGCCTATAGTATTAAAGAGCAGGAGGTCGATGTGTTCATAAAAATGAACTGGGCTGCACGAAGCTTATTAGTATTAAGGTGACGCGCGAGCGTGAAGATGGGACCATTTTCATCTTTGGACCTCTGAGCTCGTGGGGTTTTTGAGTGCTTATTTAATGTATGCCTGGGGGCGTTTAGACAACATTGGAGATATTTTCCTAGCACCAATCCCCTCCTATCCTTTAAATTTGGCCTCATTTAAAAGAGATTATGCCTATGTGCCTGCACCAGTTGCTCTGGTTTAGTTTAAGTGCGGGTAGCATTACGTGAAGGGGGTGGAGATGCTCTTTGACTATGATATTAATCTGTGAATCATGTGTGAGACTCAATGGGAGTTAAATCGTTCAGATTTAACTGAACTAATGATGGAATTCAATGGGATTATGGGTAACCAGGATCCCGAGTGGCGCAGCGGTCTAAGGCACTGTATCTCAGTTCAAGAGGCGTCACTATGGCACGTGGTTCGAGTCCAGGCTGTATCACATCTGGCCATGATTGGGAGTCCCATAAATCGGCGCACAATTGGCCCATCGTCGTCGGGGTTTGACCGGAGTAGGCCGTCATTGTAAATAAGAATTTCTTCTTAACTGACTTACCTAGTTAAATATAAAAAATCTGGGTTAATTATAGTCTTAACTAGGACTGCTATTGGACTGAAGGTTTTAACACAACAAGCCTTTCTCGCCTCTATGTTCAAATGGATAGGATATCAACTACCTGATTTGTAATTAAATCCACGCGGTGCCTTGTGAGATCAGAGCAAAAATGCAAGGCTGTGTTTTCATAATTTTAATCCGCGGAGAGCATCCCAACTTGCTTTATTTGTCGATGCTATATTATTAAATGCATTTAATGTCTCGTCTATTGAGAAAACAAACCGTTTAATATTGACAATACATCAACGTCCAGCTGCATTATCTTCCTGAATAAAAGTACATGGAATTATATGGACTGTTTGTCCCTTCTTTGCAGGAATTAAACTTCCCCTCCTGCATTCAACAAATAGGCATATTCTTGGAGAAGAGGTAAGATTGTATAATACGAAGTATGTAACTGAGTGCGCCACCCCACCTGTATAGCCTTCAGTCAAGAGGCACTGTCCACTCCATGCATGGCCCTGAAGTTACGCGTCACTCAAACTTCAGCCCCAGAACACAGTGTTGGTATTTTTTATGTAAACTTATTCTTATCCTGGATCTAAATATAATTGGTGGAATATATAGAGTAGTGGCAATTATTAGTATCACATTTAAGTAAATGGATGCTGAGACCATAGCCTTTTTTTTTACTGAACCCACATCACATATGACGGTCTGCACCCTTTTAAAATAGAAAAAACACGTCACATGTTCTCAATTATTGATTTGTAACTAGAATTTGTCCATTTTTTTGGCATTACTTAAAGGCAACCCAAAGTTCCAATTAGGTTATACATATGTAAAGCCTATTATGTATTTAACAAATGTGTATCCCACATACTATTTTTGAATCAAGTATCATATGTGGTAACCAGGGCACTTAATTGTTTTATTCAAAATAGAAGGCTCTATTCCAAATTCCAAATGGAATAGAGGAATTTCAACAGGGAAAACCTACACATATTGCATGACCCATGTATAATTAATATAGTCTAAAGCAACATTGATAACGTGTATTCGTCTCTCCATTCTGCATATTGATATTTCACTTACATACTTTTCAGATAGATAGTCGACTAAAAGTAGTCCATCTCCAATAATTGTAGTTGATCATAGGTTATTTACTTTGAAAAAAATCGCATGTTGGCCATAAACGTTAATGTCCTTTAAAACTCTTCCATATAGATAGAAAAATAATGAAAGATAACCCCCAACATTGTAAAACGGAAACCTCAACGATCATTTAAAGGAAACATGAATGGTAACTATAGGCCTATATATGGCTATACATCATTTTGGGATTGGCATTTACCTGCATATATTCTTTAAAGGCCCAGGGCAGCCAAAAACGTGATTTTTCTATATGTTCTATATATTTCCTTACTGTGAGGTTGGAATACTATTGTGAAATTGTGAAAATGATAATAATGCCTTTTAGTGTAATAGTTGTTTGAAAAGTTTGCCTGAAATTTCTGCCTGTTTTGGTGGAATGGAGTTTTGGCCTGCCTGGTGACATCGCCAGGCTGTAAATGAGCTAATAGACCAATAGTAAAGAGAGTTCCAAACCTCTCTGCCAATAAAAACTCGTTTTCAGATTTCCCTCCCCACTCAGACCACCCCCATACACCCCTAGCTAAATTATTGCTTGTGAAATTGTCCTTTGCAAATAAACTATTTTGGTTTCTTTTTGACCATTTTAATTGGAAACAATCACAATAAGGTTGTTACCCCAAAAATGATTTGATATGGAAATTAAAACAGCTGCATTAGACCTTTAAGGCTATTTGTATGTTCACGCTGAGAATAAACAAATATGAACGAGTCACTCAAAGTGTTCCATTGAACATTTTAAATAAAATAATAAGTGCGAAATGATAGCTGAATAAAAAATGAAATGTCCATCATTTTTTTTACGTGGAAGAAGTCAATTACAGGTTCTCACTTGATATCAAATATTTTGATAGTTGTTTTCATCGAAGACACTGTCTTCAGTGGGCCTATCATGTTTCATATGGGTTTTACTCCGTTGTGCTGCCAACGCTACATTTAGCAGAAATAATGCAATTTAAATAGCATATTTCAAATATGAAAATATGGAAACATCCCATGCTGATGTAGCCTATAGCACTCTCTACACTTTGGCCTACTATTTTAACATTATGTACAAAATCAGCAGGTAGGTTTTTTCAATTACCTTGGATCCTATTGAATAAACATTGCCTTCTGGTTGCTTACCTATGCATATAATTATTCGTATTGTTTGTATTTAAAAAAAAACACTTAATTTGCACAATTCTCATTGATGGGAATATTAATTTCATGACATTTCCATGCAACCAAAGACCGATAAGAATACACCACTAAGCATGGCAGAAACGTGCTAATTGAACCAACTGCAGTCATAATTCAGAATTTGTTTTATGTGCATTGGCAGGGTATGCGGGCTACTTACGATGTTTCATAATTATGGGCATGTGAGTTGGTTTTAGAGATATTCCTCTCTTGCGGTAGTGCCGGATTAGCAGAGGAGAAAAAAATCTGACAAACACACACTGTTCATTTGCATGTTGTATCCCACGGTGGAAGTTACAATGGCGTTCAATTAATATGCACATAAATTAAAAGTGAGAGAGTTCTAAATTCCAGGCACAGGCGGTCTTCCTAGAGGAAGAGAAAGGCCTCCGTTGGCGGAGTAACAAGCAGAGTGTTCACACGCTAAATTAGGGAAGGATGGAGGAAAGTGTTTCTGCAAGTAGGCTACATCAGCCCTATACCACCCCCACCACTCTTCCCAAGGACAAAAGTAGGCCTATCGATGAAATGACGGTATGCAGAATACCTAGCTCCTTATAAAGGTGGGCGTTTCCACTTAACCACTCCATAAACATCATACAATATTATATTAAAAAACATATAATTATGGAAATTGTTTGCAGTTCTGTTATTGCACTATAAATGGTAATGTTCAGATGGTCCATTTACGTTTGACATATTGCCCCACCCCTTATGTCGTATATAATTGTCTGGATACAGGTTTACAAAAAAAACTTTTTTTTGATGACCAATTACAGTACCTAGTGAAAGTCTACACACCCTTTTCACAGTCTTTACATTTTGCTGCCTTAAAATTGAATTTACATGAGATTCTTTTCCTACAGTTGGTGGAAGCACCTTTTGCGGTCTTTAATTACAGTTGTGAATCGAAAACACAGCAATATTCAAACCTTGTCTATGATTTTCAAGCATATTCAAATCAGGACTGAGACTGGACCACTAAGGGACACTCAATAACTATTGGAAAGCAATTATGGTTTATCTTTGGCATTGCGTTATTGTCCCGCTGAAAAATAAAACTATCCCTGTGTTAGGTTATCAGAGAATTTAAGTGTTTTCCTCTAACGTTTTAGCTTGGCTTTCACTCTGTGTTGTGCTGTATTGAATGTGATCCAAACCTGTAGTTTATCATTTAAGCCAAAAAGTTAATTTCCGTGTTATCTTGCAATATTCTTTAACAGCCTTGTTGCAAACAGAATGGATGATAATGGAGTGGATTTAAAAAAAACTTCCTTCTTTGTCATACAGGCCAGTAATGTGGAGTGAAGTCAATGTTGTTGATCTTATTTTCAAGTATTGTTGTGGCAGCCTCATGGTATGCTTGTCACCAGCACCTGGATCAAAACAAATATGAAAGGAATATATCCCAACTAAAGAAATGTAGGAAACCATTCATAGACTTCTGAAAACCTAATCCTGGGGTACAGTTTCATTTTTTCAGCAGGACAGTTACACACATTTTAATGGCAAAGACACACCAGAATGGATTTTCAAGATGTTAGTGTTCCTGAATGTTCCAGTCTCAGTCCTGACTTAAATAAGCTTGAAAGTCAGAAATGAGGTTTGCATATTTACAAATTTACTGAGCTTGAGGAATTTTTACAAAAACAACGGATACACATTGAGTGTACAAAACATGCTCTTTCCATGACATAGGCTGACCAGGTGAAAGCTATGCTCCCTTATTGATGACACCTGTTAAATCCACTTCAATCAGTGTATATGAAGGGGAGGAGACAAGTTAAAGCAGGATTTTTAAGCCTCAAGACAACTGAGATATGGATTGTGCATGTGTGCCATTCAGAGGGTGAATTGGCAAGACAAAATATTTAAGTGCTTTTAAATGGGGTATGCTAGTAGGTGCCAGGTACACCATTTTGAATGTGTCAAGAACTGCAATGCTGTTAGGTTTTTCACGCTCAACAGTTCCCCGTGTGTATCAAGAATTGTCCACCACCCAAAGGACATCCAGACAACTTGACCCAACTGTGGGAACCATTGGAGTGAATATGGGCCAACATCCCTGTGGAACACTTTTGACACCTTTTAGAGACCATGCCCGACGAGTTTAGACGGGTGTTCATAATGTTTTGTTGCCCTGAGAGTTGAGCAAGGTTGGTAGAATCCTATTCAAAATTATTCACAGCTACCAATTATTAACTTGGGGGTAATCTTTTATTTTTGTAATAATTTGGAACATTTTCCATAATTCTTTCACTTTGAAAATGTGGAGTAGGTTGGTACTCCCCATAGGAGAACCCTTTTTAGTTCCAGGGAGAACCCTTTTGGGTTCCATGTAGAACCCACTTTGGAAAGGGTCCTACATGGAACCCAAAAGGGTTCTTCAAAGGGTTGTACGATGGGTACCACCAAAGAACCCTTTTGGGTTCGAGATATCACCTTTTTTCTCAGAGTGTAGTGACTGTATATGAAGTGCTTACTCATTGACCAGCATCATTTGGGGTGGCAGGGTAGCCTAGTGGTTAGAGGATTGAACCAATAATTGAAATGTTGCAAGTTCAAATCTCCAAGCTGACAAGGTACAAATCTGTCATTCTGCCAATTTACCCACTGTTCCTAGGCTGTCATTGAAAATAAGAATTTGTTTTTAACTGACATTGCCTAGTTAAATAAAGGTTAAAACAATCTATTATTTATTCACAAATGACAATGCAAGGAAAATATAAAACTAGGTCTTAACTAGGTCAACCCTATATGGATGTCTTATAAGTGTCAGTTATTGGGCATCATCTGCCTAAAGATTTGTAAGTATTCATAATGCTGCAGATAATGAAACCTCATATTGAGGTTTAGTTCTGTTATGGATCTACCAGTAGGCAAATCTTATTGATAGGCCTAATATCAACATGGAATAATATCATAAAGAACCACAATTATATCTGTGATTTTTGTAACTTTTTAAAAATAGGCTTCTAATGAATTATAACCTCTTCATAGCCGTATTGCCATGGTTATTGCAAGCGTGGTTTGAGCCTAGGGGTGTTGAATGTGGAAAAATGTAGCCCTACATTTCTCCACATTCAACACCCCTAGGCTCAAACCATGCTTACAATAATAATAATAACAATAACAATAATAATCAAGGAATTGGTCTATCCTGCACAAGCTATTTTTTGCATCAAAGATGGGGGATCCTTGATGCAAAAATAACTTGTGCAGGATCGACCAATTCCTTGATGGAGGTCGCCACCAAGTGATTTTATTTGTCCATTACATAATGCCTCTTCCGAAAAACAGTGTTTAAACAAAAAAATAGGCCTAATTATACCGATTTCCATTCTATTAATTTGCATACAGTATCCTAGCACTGTAATAAAAAAAATGTATGGGCTCATAGACTTTGTTTAAATGGTTTAGGTCTTTAAGCCTAACAATACATGGTCATTCTATATCCATCATCTGATTTAAAATGGGATACTTTAAATAACATCAGCAACTGAGAGAGTAGGCATAATGTACTGACTGTGTAGAACCAGAATCAATCAAACCCTAAACAACAGGGGTGAAATGGCATGTTTACAGGTATGTAAATACCACATGCAGATTCAATTGAATGAAGCCCGCACACAGTTATGTCCTCATCTCAATGTGAGCATATGTCAAACCAGTTAAAAAGCAATGTAAAAATGGCATAAATGGTGTAAGCCCTCAACAATGAATTCATGATATCTTTGGAACAGGTAAACTACGACCTTGCTGTCAATCTCACACAAATTATCAAGGAACCAACCAGGTTCAACCCTAAATCCGTAAACACGGGCACCCTCATAGATATCATCCTGACCAACCTGCTCTCTAAATACACCTCTGCTGTCTTCAACCAGGATCTCAGCAATCACTGCCTCATTGCCTGCATCCGTAATGGGTCTGCGGTCAAACAACCACCCCTCATCACTATCAAACGCTCCCTAAAACACTTCAGCGAGCAGGCCTTTCTAATCGACCTGGCCCGGGTATCCTGGAAGGATATTGACCTCATCCTGTCAGTAGAGGATGCCTGGTTATTCTTTAAAAGTGCTTTCCTCACCATCTTAAATAAGCATGCCCCACTCAAAACATTTAGAACTAAGAACAGATATAGCTCTTGGTTAGACTTGACTGCCCTTGACCAGCACAAAAACATCCTGTGACGTACTGCATTAGCATCGGATATCCCCTGCGATATGCAACTTTTCAGGGAAGTTATACACAGTCAATATACACAGTCAGTCAGGAAAGCAAAAACTAGCTTTTTCAAACAAAAATGTGCATCCTGTAGCACAAAGTCCAAAAACTTTGTGGACACTGTGAAGTCCATAGAGAATAAGAGCACCTCCTCCAGGCTGCCCACTGCACTGAGGCCAGGAAACACTGTCACCACTGATAAATCTATGATAATCAAGAATTTCAATAAGCATTTGTCTACGGCTGGCATTGCTTTCCACCTGGTTACCCCTACCCCGGCCAACAGCTCTGCACCCCCTGCAGAAACTTGCCCAAGTCCCCCCGCTTCTCCTTCAGATAAATCCAGACAGCTGATGTTCTGAAAGAGCTGCAAAATCTGGATCCCTACAAATCAGCTGGGCTAGACAATCTGGACCCTCTCTTTCTAAAATGATCCGCCGCAATTGTTGCAAACCCTATTACTAGCCTGTTCAACCTTTCTTTCGTATCGTCTGAGATCCCCAAACTGACCTATATATATCCTGCCCTGCCTTTCTAAAGTCTTCTAAAGCCAAGTTAACAAACAGATCACCGACCATTTTGAATCCCACCGTACCTTCTCCGCTATGCAATCTGGTTTCCGAGCTGGTCATGGGTGCACCTCATGCACACTCAAGGTCCTAAACAATATCATAACAGCCATCGATAAAAGACAGTACTGTGCAGCTGTCTTCATTGACCTGGCCAAGGCTTTCGACTCAGTCAATCATCGCATTCTTATCGGCAGACTCAATAGCCTTGGTTTCTCAAAGAACTGCCTCGCCTGGTTCACCAACTACTTCTCAGATAGAGTTCAGTGTGACAAATCGGGGGGCTGTTGTTGGGACCTCTGGTAGTCTCTATGGGGGTGCCACAGGGTTCAATTCTCGGGCCGGCTCTTTTCTCTGTATATATCAATGATATTTCTCTTGCTGCTGGTGATTCCACCTCTAGGCAGACAACACCATTCTGTATACTTCTGGTCCTTCTTTGGACACTGTGTTAACAAACCTCCAGACGAGCTTCAATGCCATACAACACTCCTTCCGTGTCCACCAACTGCTCTTAAATGCTAGTAAAACTGAATGCATGCTCTTCAACCGATCACTGCTCACACCCGCCTGCATGACTAGAATCACAACTCTGGACGGTTCTGTCTTAGAATAAGTGGACAACTACAAATACCTAGGTGTCTGGTTAGACTTTAAACTCTCCTTCCAGACTCACATTAAGCATCTCCAATCCAAAATTAAATCTAGAATTGGCTTCCTATTTCGCAAAAAGCCTCCTTCACTTATGCTGCTAAAGATACCCTCGTAAAACTGACTATCCTGCCGATCCTTTACCTCGGCGATGTCATTTACAAAATAGCCTCCAACACTCTACTCAGCAAATTGGATGCAGTCTATCACAGTGCCATCTGTTTTTTTCACCAAAGCCCCATATACTGCCCACCACTGCGACCTGTATGCTCTCATTGGCTGGCCCTCGTGTCATATTCATCGCCAAATCCACTGGCTCCAGGTCATCTATAAGTCTTTGCTAGGTAAAGCCCCTCCCTATCTCAGCTCACAGTTCACCATAGCAACACCCACCCGTAGCACGCGCTCCAGCAGGTATATTTCACTGGTCATCCCCAAAGCCAACACCTCCTTTGGCCACCTTTCCTTCCAGTTCTCTGCTGCCAATGACTGGAACGAATTTCAAAAATCACTGAAGCTAGAGACTTATATCTCCCTCACTAACTTTAAGCATCAGCTGTCAGAGCAGCTTACCAATCATTGCAGCTGTACACAACCCATCTGTAAATAGCCCACCCAACTACCTCATCCCCATATATTTTATTTTTTGCTCTTTTTCACCCCAGTATCTCTTATTGCACATCATCATCTGCAAATCTATCACTCCAGTGTTAATGCTACATTGTAATTATTTTGCCACTATGGCCTATTTATTGCCTCCCTAATCTTACTACATTTGCACACACTGTATAAAGATTTTTCTATTGTGCTGACAGTACGTTTGTTTATCCCATGTGTAACTCTGTGTTGTTGTTTTTGTCGCACTGCTTTGCTTTATCTTGGCCAGGTCGCAGTTGTAAATGAGAACTTGTTCTCAACTGGCCTACCTGGTTAAATAAAGGTGGAATAAATAAAAATTTAATTTAAAAAAAATTAACTTGGGTGTAATGCTTACTTATACCCACTAGAGGGGGCACACTACCTCTAACCCAGGGCTCTCCAACCCTGTTCCTGGAGAGCTACCTTCCTGTAGGTTTTCACTCCAACCCTAATCTACCCTGATTCCAATAATTAGCTGGTTGATAAACTGAATCAATTTTGGATTGGAGAGAATACCTATTGGAGGGTAGCTCTCCAGGGACAGGTTTGAAGAGCCTCCTCTAACCAGAGCCATAAATGTATTGTTCACATGAATGTATAGGCCTATATGCATCCATGTCTGTCTCTAATCAGAGCGAAAACTCAGGTGGGCTTCTGTACAATGTGTTAAGACACAGTTACAGTTTTTTCATATCGGAATGAAAGACAAAAAGGTAAAAGTTGAAAACTAATTTGACCCTGGCTTAGTCACTTTTTATGCTGTACTCTCTTTACAAAATAACAGATACAACCTCTGCACTTTGGAAACTCTACAACGGTGCAATTACTTGGTCTCCCTCGAGTCTCTTATTCGGCATCCTGGTTCTCGAGAACCTGTCACCCTTTTTGAACCCTCAGCAGTTTGGTAGTCTTAGCTGAAAATTGGTGGGCTCTCATCCCCAAAAAAACAACTAGTATTAAGACATGGTGATTGCTTTACTGTAACATTTGACTCCACCTGTTCACTATAGCCCAGATACAGGATTCTAGTCCTGCTCCTGATTGCCACACTTAAGCTCTATTGTGGGGGTACAGCTGATGGAGGTGGGAGGGTTTGTTGGCTCCGTTGCCATGGAGACTGAGTGTTGCTAGGCAGCCGACAGGATGCTTTGGAAGCCAAGTGCGGCGGAGCAGCGGGTCACTGCAGAGAGAGGGAGCTGCACCCACACACCTTTCACGTGGACTAACACACTCTCCACACAAAGAGAAAGAGAGGGAGAGAGGAATAGAAGGGACAAAATAAAGGAAAATATTGGCTTATGAAGAGGGAGCGAGAGGAGAGAGCAAGGGTGAAGAAGTGAAAAACAATATTTACAAGTATGTCAGATATTGTCTGACCTCAAAAGTGGTCCAATATCAAGATAAATCCATGTCTCACGACATCTATTGAGAAGTGTTAGCTGTAGCCAATGCCTAAAAATATAAATATGGGCACCACACATGCACGCACGCACGCACACACACACACACACACACACACACACACACACACACACACACACACACACACACACACACACACACACACACACACACACACACACACACACACACACACACACACACACACACACACACACACACACACACACACACACACACACACACACACACACACACACACACACACACACACACTCTGATTGGTACTTATTCTGGTCTGCTGGACACAAGAGCTCTGATAAAGAGCAATCCGGTTACATCACTATAACAGCCTGCTTCCCTCCCTCAAAGCCTCTTGTTGCTAATGTGTGTGTTTGGATGGGATGAGGGGTTTCTAGCCTGCAAAAGTCTTGGGCGAGAGAGGCAGCTAGGTCACCAGGGACACTGCATTTAGCTAGAACGCCAAATCAACTGAGACAGAGACAGAGCCACCATAATATTTGTTCTGTAGACAATATGCAGGCAGCATTATGTGGAGGATCCTGATTGTGGAGACACATATATGATCATATTGTTGCATGAGGTTAATGTTTTTAGTTGAAAGAAAAAGGGTTCCACAATGACACTATGAGTGACTTTTGAAAACATTGCTTAATCGTGAGAAGTAACTATTGTGTGGAATGTGCTTGGACACTTACCTGATCTTCCATAACATTACCTATGTTTCAGAATAAACAAAGTTTTCTAACTGCAAGTGAACCTCTTACCAAAATAATAACATATATGGAACAAAAATATAAACGCAACATGTAAAGTGTTGGTGCCATGTTTCATGTTTCATATGCATAAAAATATTATTTCTTTCAAATGTTGTGCACAAATAAGTGTACATCCCTGTTAGCAATGAGCATTTCTCCTTTGCCAAGATAATCCATCCACCTGACAGGTATGGCATATCAAGAACCTGATTAAACAGCATGATCATTACACAGGTGCACCTTATGCTGGGAACAATAAAAGGCCACTCTAAAATGTGAAGTTCTGTCACACAAGACAATGCCACAGATGTCTCAAGTTTTGAGGAAGCGTGCAATTGGCATGCTGAATGCAGGAATGTCCACCACAGCTGTTGCCAAATAATGTAATGTTAATGCATCTACAATAAGCTGCCTCCAACATCATTTTGAAGAATTTGGTAATACATCCAACTGCCCTCACAACTGCAGACCACGTGTAACCACGCCTGTGGGTTTGCACAACCGAATAAGTTCTTTACAAACTGTCAGAAACCATCTCAGGGAAACTCATCTGCATGCTCGTCGTCCTCACCGGGGTCTTGACCTGACTGCAGTTCGGCTACGTAACCGACTTCAGCGGGCAAATGCTCACATTCGATGGCCACGGGCACGCTGGAGAAGTGTGCTCTTCACGGATGAATCCTGGTTTCAACTGTACTGGGCAGATGGCAGACAGTGTGTATGGTGTCATGTGGGCAAGCAGTTTGCTGATGTCAACGCTGTGAACAGAGTGCCCAATGGTTGCAGTGGGGTTAATGTATTGGCAGGTATAAGCTACGGACAAGGAACACAATTGAATTTTTATGGCATTTTGAATGCACAGAGATACTGTGACCAGGTCTTGAGGCCCATTGTCGTGCCATTCATCCACCACCATCACCTCATGTTTCAGAATGATAATGCACGGCCCCATGTCACAAGGATCTGTACACAATTCCTGGAAGCTGAAAATGTCCCAGTTCTTCCATGGCCTGCATACTCACCAGACATGTCACCCATTGAGTATGTTTGGGATGCTCTGGATCGAAGTGTACAACAGCGTGTTCCAGTCACCCGGCAATATCCATCAACTTCACAGAGAGAAGAGGAGTGGGACAACATTCCACAGGCACAGTCTACAGCCCAATCAACTCTGAAGGAGATGTGTCATATTGCATGAGGCAAATGGTGGTCATACCAGATACTGACTGATTTTCTGATCAATGCCCCTACCTTTTTTAAGGTATCTGTGACCAACAGATGCATATCTGTATTCCCAGTCATGTGAAATTAGGGTCTAACTGGTTCCAAGTCCAACTGGTTGAACGTCTAGGAACAGGCCAGTGTGAGAGGCCAACAGGGTGTCCATCTGTTTGCATTAATTCTCCTCTGCAAAACCACACTACGTAAGCTCCTTACACAAAGCATAAAACACAGTGTAATCTCTCTACCTACAGCCTATTCCTCCCCTCTACTACTACTGTTGCTTGATTACCCCCCAATTATCTCTCTTTCTGTTTCTCTGGCTGCTCGTTGATTGATCACAAAAAGTTCAATGTACATTTAGGGATACACCGATTACAGTTTTTCTCTATTGCTAAAACACTATAACCTATTGGCTGAACAAAGTTCTCAGTTGCCTGGACTCATTTAGCTAATTCTGCAGTCTGTTGTCAATACCTTAAACCATTTCACATGGTAAAACACAATTTTCAGATCTCATTTAGACTTTTCAGCAAAACTCTAAACACATTCACATTCTCAAATCACTTTCTGCACTCTAATGCACATGTCATCCATACTGGCAAACACAAGTGGCAACAATCAAATGCAAATAGAGAACATATGTCATTGATTGAACACAACCACTCAAAATTGATTTAACCTGTTTCAAATGATGTGACACAACCAATATAAGCCAGTTCAGAGAGCAAACAAGTTGTTGAAGGTGGGAAGGAGAAAGTCTGAGAATGGATACTGTAGTACAGTGCATTGTAGGCTGTATACTGTACAATGGACAAATTGTATGGCCCTGAACATTGTGCTTTCTATTTATTAACAGTACTGACTGCTCAATAGATTTTGACTGGTTGCAGGTTCATATCAAGAAAGAACAAGAATTAGAGTATCACAGACAAAGGGGTACAAGGAGGAGGAAGAACAAAAAACAAAATTGCAAAGAGCAAAGCAGAGTAGTAATTTATGATCAATTTTGAGCGACTATGATAGAACATATTTTCGTTCATCAAAAGACAAAGACGGAAAAATATGAATACTTTTTTAGATTAAAAATGTACTTCTCCCTGAGAATTGTATGTTTCGAACAATGTGCTTTCTATTTTTCGGTGTATTGTTTACTGACTGCTTGAGAGTGTATATCATGTTGATCACTTTGTTTATGATTTGAGAGCAGTGTTTGATTTTGAACACAAGTAAAACTGTTTTGAGGCGAATGTTTCCTTTTGCAAGAGGAGTCAGAGGTTATGTAAATAGTGCTTGAAGATGAGGTTTTGTGTTTAATGTTTTCAGGAAATGGAGCAAGGCTTCAGAAATTGTGTTTTAGCAATTGAGAAAAACTGTAAAGTGTCAGGCAAGTAAATGGTCCATTTGCCGAGTCTCCCTGGCTGGGTGTTTCCGTATGCTGCTCTGCATCGACTGTGGCAGCACAGAATGAAATATGACACATTACTGGTGTGTGTGTGTGTGTGTGTGTGTGTGTGTGTGTGTGTGTGTGTGTGTGTGTGTGTGTGTGTGTGTGTGTGTGTGTGTGTGTGTGTGTGTGTGTGTGTGTGTGTGTGTGTGTGTGTGTGTGTGTGTGTGTGTGTGTGTGTGTGTGTGTGAGAGAGAGAGAGAGAGAGAGAGAGAGAGAGAGAGAGAGAGAGAGAGAGAGAGAGAGAGAGAGAGAGAGAAATGGGAAGTTAAGAAGAGACCCCAAATGTGACTGGAAATATTACAACAGGCAAAAAAAGGCACATTTGATCTAATAAGAGGAACCTCATCTACAGTTTGATAAAATGCAAAATGTGGGAAAGATTGAAGTAGGCCCATTAAACGTTTTATTATTATTTTTTGTCTTCAAATCAAATCAAATCTTATGTTATTGCGGGTATAGCGAAATCATTGTAAATCAGTCTGTCTAATAATAAACGGACACATTTGTTTCAATTATGAAGATACTGATACTGTAGGCTACTTCCAGATACAATATAATTTCATATTTCTGTGAAACCATGTCCTGTGACTTTACATTTGACAGCCCTTACCATCTGCTTCATAGGCTACAGACTAGGTGGTGACGTAGGCTATGTGCGACAGACTGTAATATGAAACTAAATAAGATAGAAATACTGTATTAATATTTTCATTAGTCTGGAATAAATAACATTACGTGTTTATACTGGTGAAGTAGCCTTAAAACTTTACAGATGATTATGAGCAAATGAACATTCAAGCGTGTCATGCGCTTCACATTACATCCGTACATTTTCATTTCTATGCAGACCAGCATCACACCTTTCCTCACTGTAAACACCATTTTCTTCCGCAGTCATGAGATAAAGTAGTTCATCATTGAAACGCTGCTCTGCTTTTCGCTCAGTGCGTAACCTACCCTTCAAGTCTGCAGAAATCGAAGTTTCCAATTCTACCTCAATGGGTGATACCCATTGTACAGGATTTGTATGTTACTTTCCGTAGGTTATGCTGTACCTATATACTACTATACTACTATAGAGCTTATGGATGCACTTTTGTCCAACAGCATATAGCCAAATAATAAGACTAAATGCAAGATAAATGTATTGGGGGAAAACAGACACTTATAAAGTCAGATTATTGGCCATATTCAATAGCCTTACAAGAGGAAAGATAACATTTATTTTGCTATTATGCTACAAGGCAAACACATAAGAAATCACTGGCGTCACAATTGAAATGGCACACTGCATTGTTTCAAACACTGTGCGTAAATTAGAGAAGTAAGACAATATTGACAATGGATATCATGATTCAAATAGAAACGTTAATTCTTACAGTAAAACAGAAGTGGCGGAGGGATACACTCACACATGATCTCACCATTAGTCCTTCCTACTTCACGGTTCACCTTCTACTAACTTCACGTTGACGAGTCAAATCCTGTGACGTCTCCAGTGATTGGTTAAACAACACGAAAATATCTTGCCTATTGGTCCGGCTAGTGTCAATCATGAAGCAGTGCCAATCATGATAGATTGGGCAGCAGCAGCTACATTGTATCGTTTGACAGAACTAAATAGTTACCTTGTACTTCAAGAGGAATGATTTAAAAAAATATCTACTGACGTCGGTAGACAGCCTGTTTACATAATTTTTATTCCTCAATCAACATTTTAAATACATAGTCATATATTTTTGAATCTCCAGTTTCACCAGACAGATGTGGATACAGTTCTACAGGGTAAGTCACTCTTCACAAGCTCGCTAACGTTACCCAGGTTAGCTACCTGCTAGTGAATGTGTTTGGTCAGTAACATTAGGCAACTGTTTACTTTGAATAACTTATATTTAACAACATGTTGCTTTCGAATGGCCACTTTCTGATGTCATTGAACTGAGGGCAACTCTAAGCAACCATATTTCGGTGTGGTGGTCGCGTGCTGTCTCGTGCTTTGTTTTGAGTGTCAAGGGTAGACTACATGGAGAGTTTGCTTGCTGGTTTGTATTACTTGCAAACTAGGGATTACTTTATGTCGCCTCAATTGTATGATACTAGCACAGTTAATAAACGCCAATAATTGTTGATTGTATGGATGCTGGGATTCTCTTCCTTCATGAGCGCAACAGCCGTGGTGACCGTTCACCAGGAGCTGTCAGAACGATTTATGGAAAGTGTCACCGAGGTTTTGACACGATTACTCTTAATGTATATGAATTGATTTCACTTAAATGAGTAGAATGAATAGTTTACTGCACACTTTATTCCGATTGAGAGGCTATTGTTGGTTGTTCCTTCATGGCAAACACGCAATTCGATGGAATCTTTCTCCATCGGCAAGAGAGTTACAGTACAGCATAGCGCAAAGAGAGCATCAATGTGTCAGAAAAAAAGTAATTTAAGGAACCTTTGGTGTCAACGGAATGCGCATGTAAGCCAACGTTAATGTTTTGCATCCATCAAATGGTAAACATTGCCTAAACATTTTTGACCTGACTGTATATGAATTTAACGGCGCAAAAATGGTTGCCTGTGGTATAATTGCTGTTTTCTCAAGGGAAAAGTGTCAACAAACTATTGATTTATTCTAAAATCCGGAATCCCTTTTGCGCGTGAAAGTGTTGGAGATAGGATGTGTAGACCAAACCTAAAGTATAACAAGCGTGTTGTATTAAGAATTCTTTCCCAATATTCTTTGAGGGAGAAATTATATTCTGTCAGTTTTTCCATTACCTTGGCATGTTGTTTTTACAGTAACATAGGAAGTCTAGTGATTTGAATTAATGCACTGCCTAAACCTCAATATGTGACAGTTCAGTGTCTCACTTGTGGGATTAAATGTATGAATGTATTTGCCCTCCCCCCACAAATGAGGGGCATAAACTGACGTGTTTCAGCTATGCAGGCAGGTATAGTGCACGTTGTGATTCATGTCAGGGTGTCACATGGCAGAGACAGGGTCCTCAGGGACACAGTCCAGATAGTGGTTCTCACCAGCCCTGGCAAGCCTCAGAGCAGTCAGAGACCGAGTAGGAGATTACAGGACAATGAGCTGTCCCCGTAAGGACATGCCCCTGTGTTTCCCGCTGAGGGGTACTTACAGGTAAGACAGGGAACATGATCAAAAACAAATAAGAAAAGGTAAATTATACTTTTCACCCAGATAAAGGCTAATCTGTTTTCATCGTTGAGATGCTATGGGTCAGGACTAGTGCCATGGACTGGGTATTCCAAACAATACAAAATAACTCTGCTGTCTCTGACATTGTCAAGATGTCAGAGCTAATGGGAGCTTAACACTCCTCCCCCTCACAGCTCCCCTACCTTATCTATTCTTGTCTTTCTGGAAGACACTGGCCCTCATGAGTCTCCTGTGCTGGCCTCAATTTTGACATCATTAGAGGCTCCCACCATCATTCCCACATGTGCCACAGGAGGATGTCATGAAATAGTTTAAAGTGTTTGGGTATTGCAATTGGATGATTTGCACACTCTTTCTTTCTCAACATGCACACACACTTTTATTTATTTTATTTATTTGACATTTATTTAAACTAGGCAAGTCAGTTAAGAACAAATTATTATTTTCAATGACTGCCTAGGAACAATGTGTTAACTGCCTTGTTCAGGGGCAGAACGACAGATTTTCCCATTGTCAGCTCGAGTATTCGATCTAGCAACCTTTCGGTTACTACTCCAACGGTCTAACCACTAAGCTACCTGCTGCTAGGCTACACACGGCATAAACTGGCAGATTGAGTGCAAGTAGACTAGTGTACTTTCTCCTCAAACAGTGAAAGGCTTTAGCGACAAATAACTTTTAGGCTCAGCAAAGTAAAAGCCTTTTGTGTGCTTGAGAAGCGTGACTGCAAGCAAGGGGGCATCCTACTAGCCTCTGCCAGAGAAGTCTCTTACTATTTAATAACGGGCAACTCAAAAATCTAATTTAAGTTATATTAAGGCAAATGGGTAACACTTTAGATTAAGTTGGTCTTATACCTATGTAATAGCACTGTAATTACACAAGTAAAAACATAATGTTTATATGGCGCCCTCAGAATAGCCATGCCACATGGTGGCTCCAGTCAAAAAAAGAAGATTCCTCTTGTTAACTCAGTCTCCAAGGAATAACAATCATCCTCTCATGCTGCAGCGTCCTGCTGAATTGCAAACACAGATGGTCAGCTATTGTGCTCTTCAGACATCTCACATGTGGCAGTCTGTATGGAATAATGACTGAATATGTTTTCATGTAAGTGTTTGAGTATGTGCCCATACAATTACTGTATTTTTATGTGTGGTACGTGTGTGTTTGTAAAATATTTGTTTTGGCGTGAGCTTCTGTGTAGGAAGGGAGGGAATGACAGAGATACAGAGAGAGTAAGGATACTTAAGAAGGGATAGAAGTGGTGGTCTAGCAATCTATAGATTAGACTAAAGAGCAAGTGATCAGCATAGCCTAAATCTGCTGCCCAGAACATTCTATTGGTCAAAGCCTTCTCTCCTCCAATTACAGTGTAATTTCAATTAAGCACTAATCTCTGGGACAATCAATGGTGTACTGGCGACCCCTTGCCTGACACATATATTGATGTGATTTAATCACTGCCTAACCCTAGGCTGAAATAATGCCTGGATAGTTCAAGTTAAATGTCTGTCTGAACCCCCATACACCGGCGTACAGCTGACCTCATGTTATCTCGCTCTATTGCGATGGAAGACATCTTATCTTCACTTCAGTCAGGTCAGATAACTATAGCCTCTGCTTATTGTCACCCCCCCCCCCCAACAAATTGTTCCACCTGTAACAAACCAACAGCTTTGGAAAGAATGAGAGCATTTTAGTTATATCAAGTGTCACATAAGGAGTGTGTGCTTTCGCCGTGATCGTTTCATGGCCTCTTTTGTGTTCCTTTATTCCAGGGCAGCTTTGCCCACATTGTGTGTGGAGAGCAGGAATAATATAATAATAATAATATATGCCATTTAGCAGACGCTTTTATCCAAAGCGACTTACAGTCATGTGTGCATACATTCTACGTATGGGTGGTCCCGGGAATCGAACCCACTACCCTGGCGTTACAAGCGCCATGCTCTACCAACTGAGCTACAGAAGGACCACGCTGCACAGCAGGGTCCTACCTTCTGCCATTATGGCTGTGATTCAATCATCACAGGGCCTCACTTTACTCCAGCACACTATAAGGGAAAGAAATGTCACTCTCTTCGCTTAATGGAGCCACAAGCCAACAGTGCTGTTCATCATGGCTAAGACCAACAGTCGCTTAAAGTGTGAAGTATACTGGCAAGCTTCACCTCCATCCCCTTTCTTTCCATGTAATTTCAAAATGGCCTCCCCTCAATGCTTCATCCTGAAATTGCAGCCAGAGGATCTCCACACAGGGCAAAGACCTACAGAGGTGTAATGTGGGAAGCAGTCCTGGCAACCTTTGTCTCCCAACCATCCTTCCAAGGATTAAAGCCTAGTGAGCTCTGCTTCTCCTTGGCTATAGGGCAGAACATTCTTTACTTACCCAGGACTAATCTCTCCTCCAGCAAGCTGTTAATTGAGCCATCATTAGCAGCTGATTCAGGGGTTAAACATCAATTAAGGTTATGTGCAGAGAGGCACAGCGGAGAGAGTAAGGGCTCCAGTCCAGAGGGCAGGGGAGGTCAACTAGGCCCTACGGTCCCTGAAGGAAAGAGGGGGATGGAGTGGGCCAGTGGAGGAGTTAGGATGCTCTGGGAGAGGTGGAGATCTGAAGTGCCCGCTTAGGGATGAGTGGTTTGGACAATGGAGTGGAGCAGGTTGATGGTGATCATGCTGGAGCCTGAGATTCTCTACCAATCAGTGGTAACTTGTTTTGCAAAGTATGCTGAAACTAAAGTATGTTTTCGGTAATAGAACATGAAACAGTTCAGTACTAGAATTTGTTGCTTTCGGTACTTCTGTCAAATGTGTCTCCCGTTGTCTACTGATTGAGAGAGCATTAAGTCTATCAACGCAGCCGATGTCCCCTTATAGCACGAGAGCACCGTGCATGTGCTAGCTTTAGCCTGTCCTGCGGAACCACTGTTCTCACTGGTAGTCTGGGCTGCATCACCACTTATGCTGCACAGAAGTATACACAATTAGAAACTGTTCACAAAACAATGTCCATTACAGGTGAGAACACTTTACAATGCAAGAAGATGGTATCAGTAGCTTCCAGTTTTGGAGACTATCTTCCCTTGCCGGCTTACAGTTGAAGCTAACATCAATTCATTTACCTAGTACCTTGTTTTTGGTAATATGCAACCATAATGCAGATTTTCGCCAAAAACTTGATTAATTCACTTCGTGTCTCTCCCAGCCAATATTGTCTTTGCTGGAGCCTTGAAGTGTGTGTGTGTGTGTGTGTGTGTGTGTGTGTGTGTGTGTGTGTGTGTGTGTGTGTGTGTGTGTGTGTGTGTGTGTGTGTGTGTGTGTGTGTCATGGGTCTTAACTACAGAGACAGCACACTTTTTTATAGAAGAAGAGATTGCTTCTTCTATTCAAATGTTGTTGATCATTTCGGGCTGGGACTCTGGGCTTAGATTATTTCTAATTTAGGTTTTAGCGCAATATTTCAAATGCCTATATTGCAAGAATCAAGTTTTTATTTTGATTTGTCCGCTTGTTCTCATGTTGTCCTTTTGGCCTTGCCTTCTCTGCTCCTTCTGTGCACCTTTTACTCACATACCTAAGCCCCTGCCACTCACAACAACAAAGATGAGATATCACTTCTTCCTCTCTGAAAATATATGCTCAGTTTGTCACGTGCAGCATTGTGGTAACAGATACTGCTAGCAACATTTTAACCAATGACTGTTATGCCAGCTGTCTAGTCTGTGTTTTATAAATGTGCAATAACCATAAAAAGCATAATTTATATAAGGAATTGGCAACTCATTCTCATTCTGAGAAATAAGTTAGGTCACTTGATTTCATCTTCTGAACAAAGTGGACGGGCTAGCATGCTGTCCAAACAATTGGAGACAGACAGAAGGGTGTGTTCATAACATTTCAACTGTTCTACCTTGTTAGCTAGAAAATAGATCCAAGTTGGCTAAACTTAAAGTATAAAGATTAGATGGCTACTCACTATATATAGGGCTGGGAATTGCCAGGGACCTTACGATTTTATCACAATACTTAGGCGGCGATACGATATGTATTGTGACTCACAATTGAATATTTTTACTATTTAATGCTGTGATTTTATTGCGATTTGATGTTCCAAACATATTGTTTTGATCAGTTATATGAATAAAAGTGCTTGAAGCAAATTAGCTTCCTATTTAAAAATAAGATGGAGAACGAGCTATGACGTGAAAATACATGTGTTTTGGTGCAGGTACAGCCAACTAGTGCAAAATTATATTGCTATATTGTCAAAACGATACAATATAGTGTCAAATAATATCCCGATATGTAACTATAGATTTGTATCCACCCCATCACTAACTTACTAGCACCTGGGCTTGTGCTTGAGAGATTGTTTATGAGACCTGTGATACTTTTCTATAATGCATGTTACAAGAAGTTAGTCATTAATAATGAATGTGTATTATGTGTGGTTCTAGTTAAATCTAACAAAAATTGCATTTTCATAGACAGACTTGAAAGCCAGATCAGTGATTTATAAGTTCCAAATGGAAGGTGGACATATTGTTTTTATTCTGTAACCCCAAGAAATCAGCCAAACAAGCTCAATAATTCAACTCATACCCACACTCCTATTGAATATGATTCGCCTGTATTGTGAATAGGCCTAGGCTACATCTTGATTTACCTAGTTTATCAATAGACTAGAGATTTATCATTCAAATAAATTATTACTATTATGTGGTAAACAAAGTAAAAATAATCTAATGTAATGATATTGAACTCAAAAGGTCCGGATCAAGTGCCATTCTGTGACTTTGGCTAATAACACCTTATTTTTTTGATGTATCATTTTGGTATCGAGTTTTGTGATTCTAAACCTGGTATCTGTGTCGAAGTCAAAATTCTGGTAACGGTCTGATGGTCTTATTCTAATTACCATAGGGTGGTTCTTGGCATATCCCCAATCTAAAGGTGAAGTAGAGAGGATTGACATATTCTCAACACGATTGTAGGTAGCCTATTTGAGGCTCTCATTTTGCATCTTTTACTACCCTTCAGATTTGATTCCCACCAACCTTTCTTGGTCATTTTGAATAAGCAGAGGTGATTGAATGTTATGAAATAACCTGAATAGCAGTGAGAAACAGCTGAAAACCTCTCATATTATTTAGAATTACTTGACCTTTAAAAAAAACTTGAACCGGCTGCTTGCTCTCTAGCGGAGGTTCAAACACCTTCGACCCGAGCATGTAGAACTTTGCACTAGTTAATTGGGTACAAGGACGCAATGTATCAAACAGCTCCAACACACCAAAGAGTAATCTCATGAGCATTTGAATCTGTTACATCCGTTCTCTGAACTGAACAACTATGAGAACTGACTGGTGTCACTGAAAAACTAGTTCCCTGAAACGAGGTGGTTGCTTTTGTGCGACCACCGGTGTCAGCTTACAACAAAAATAACAGCTGCTCGCGTCTTGAAGGGGAAGTTAGGTTCCAAATCTCTGCTTAGAATTCAACCATAGACTTAAAGCCATAAATGGTATAGCGATTAGCGTTCCATTGAACTGCCGGTCATAAAAGCATATCAATGATTCCCTATTAATTTGTTATACTGTAGCATTCATCAATTCTCACTGGAGCCATTAGTCTACCATAGCTAAAATAGCATGTTTTTAAAAATGTTATGTATGTCTCAGCTCTAAATGATCACACTTGATCCTTATTGCAGTAACAGCATTAGTTAGCATGTTAACATCTCACATTTATTAGATGGACTCCTAAAGATGAAGAGATCTTCCGTGGTTCTTGTAAGGGCAGCTAAATTCACTGAAATTACCCATCTCAACAGTTCTTCAAAAGTTGGTTTATCATCAGATACTATTGTCTTGTGATTGGTTTGCGTACCATGTTTCTATATGTATGTCAATCATGCATCAGGTTATAGCTTAGAGTGATCAGTCCATGAGGATCTGTTTCATAAAAATATAGCTGAAGAGAAAAAAAAAATGAATGGTAAATCCTTACACCCAGTTGTTGCTTTTCTCTAAAAAATAGTCTGCTCAGAGCACTACATTTATCCAATCCGCCTCTAAAGACATTTCTTGAAATATGTAGCTTTGGAGCAAAACATTGAAATCTGGGTTGACCTCCTTTTGGCTAGTAGGTAGAAACAGATGAATAAATCAAAATGATGAATGCACGTAACATGTATTTTTATCTGGGATTATGAAATCTGTAGGAGTATATTAAAACTCCCTCATTCCGTTCCATGACGGTGTCCATATTCTTTTGTTTTCATTGTTCTTCTCTATCACTCAGTTGTTTTGCCAGAGGCTTTATCCAGATTAAGTCGAATTTCTCTCCTCTTAATATACTCTTTGCGAATAGAAAGGGTAATCTTGCATAAAGCCAACCAAATGGGCTTTTGTGGGGGTCTTTGGTGGGATCAAGGGGCGGTGGGATCAAGACATCACAACCTACGTAGGCTAAATGCAACTTAGCTGTACATATATGCAAAATTATCATTAACAATTGAGTTTGAGATGAGCAAGGATTTGGAACACACTACACACTACTAAGTGTTACACTACACCACACTGGGGCCAGCGTGACCTTGACTGGTGTCAATGTAATTACATTTTGTGTTCATTCAGTTCAAATCAGGCAAGCCTTTTCTGTCATTTTCTACAGAAAATATGTCAAAGAAACGAGGTAATGAGAACAGTATTTAGAAAATCTATTGAGTTGTGCACAAATGGAGGAGCTTTTTAGAGGAACCAGAAAGAGGCCATCTTCCCTCAATGCAGAGTAATTATGGTGATGGTCTTGTCCCCTTTCCTCACAGCGGCTCCCTAACAAACATGGTTCATAACTAACCTGAACCAGTGTGTTCAGGTAATGTTAGATTTAATGTAAGGGGACAGGACTTTGGATCAGGTTCAGCGACCACCAGTGAACTGTATTTAATCAGAGTATTGGATGAGGTCTTTGGGAAAACCAACCTGTGTTCTTTGGAAAATGCAGCTGAATCCATTGGACAATGTGAAAACTTCAAGTACAGTGGGAAGGTCTGTCATTGTTACGAGAGTTCAAAACCATCCAGGAGAGAGACAAAAGTAGAAAGGAAGAGGGAGGAGAAGAGACTTCCACAACTGTAGAAAACTATAATAATCCCAACTTTGAGACTGAAAGAGAAAAAGAGCGAGTGAGACCAAGCACCAGCTATGCCGCTGTGCTGACGGGGTTACAGTGTTGCGAGAGCAGGGGCTGGCCATCATTTCGGCACAGCTGAAACGGCAAGCGCCCGGCCCAGGAGCTGAAACACTACACCTCCGCCTCTCACACACCTTTCTCCTTCTTCTTCTCTCCCTCTTTCCCTTTGATCTCAACTCCTGCCATTATTTGGTCTTCATCTTTTCCAAACTCCCCTCCCATCTTATTCCTCCCAAACCTGTGTCTTACATTTCTCATGTCACTGATTTACGGCATATGCTGTAAGTTGTGCCCTCAATTGAATGTATAGCACCCTTTCCTCACTGGTGTGTGGTATAGTTTTATGGTTGTACAGTAACAGGGCCATCTGCATAGGGCTCTTTGAGTTAGCCGTGCTCTCCATGCAGGGTGTGTTAGTTTACGTTGGGAGGGAAGATGACTGGCTTATTCCTTTTCTCTTGTAAAGCAGCCATTACCCAGAGCTGGGAATGGTTCCAGTGAGTCAGAGATAGAGAGGGAGAGTAAAAAATCCCCTCTCCACCCTTCCAAAGTGACACACTTCCCATTTTGTGTGTGTGAGAGCATGCTGGTCTGGTACTGATCTCCAGCAGCAATCTGAGTAGTGTGGACAACAACTGGGAAGGGCAATCTGATGTTACCATGGAACAAGTTTTGAAATGGCAGACGACTTAGCATAATACAGCCTTTGGACCACTAAAATACAGTCCATAACCAGGTTTGCATCCAACCTTTTTATGTGAGTAAAGTACATGTCGGATAAAAAATGTCACGACATGCCTGATGGAAACAGCTAATTTGTTGGTCAACTTTCCAAATGTAGACCAAACAAAATAAGGTGGGATCTGTTTGTGTCTATAAAATTAAATATGCGTGAAATGGCGGTGGCAAGTCTGTGTGGTCCTACAACTAAAAACTGTAATATCCTATGTTTCACCGAGTCGTGGACACGGATAATATAAAGCTGGTGGGATTTTCCATGCCCCGGCAGAACAGAGGACAAGCTACGTCTGCTAAGACGAGGGGTGGGGGTGTGTGTCTATTTGTCAATAACAGCTGTCTAATATTAAAGAAGTCTCAAGATATTGCTCGCCTGAGGTAGAGTACCTTATGATAAGCTGTAGACCACACTATCTACCAAGAGAGTTCTCATATTATTCTTAGTTGTCTATTTACCACCACAGATTGATGCTGGCACTAAGACCACACTCAAACAACTCTATAAGACCATAAGCGAACAAGAAAATGCTCATCCAGAAGCGACGCTCCTAGTGGCCGGGGACTTTAATGCAGGCAGACTTAAATCAGTTTGACAACAGTTTTACCAGCTTGTCACATGTGCAACCAAAAACCTCTAGACCACCTTTACTCCACACACAGAGATTCATAAAAGCCCCCCCTCTCCATTTGGCAAATCTACCATAATTCTATCCTCTTGATTCCTGCTTACAAGCAAAAACTAAAGCAGGAAATACCAGTGACTCGCTCAATACGAAAGTGGTCAGATGACGCGGATGCTACACTACATGACTGTTTTGCTAACACAGACTGGAATATGTTCCAGGATTCATCCAATGACATTGAGGAATATACCACCTCAGTCATTGGCTTCATCAATAAGTGCATCGACGACATCATCCCCACAGTGACCGTATGTACATATCCCAAGCAGAAGCAATGGATTACAGGCAACATCCACATCGAGCTAAAGGCTAGAGCTGCCGCTTTCAAGGAGCGGGACACTAATCAGGACGCTAATAAGAAATCCTGCCATGCCCTCAGACGAACCATCAAACAAGCAAAATGTCAATACATGATTAAGATTGAATCCTACCACACCGGTTCTGATGCTCGTCGGATGTGGCAGGACTTGAAAACTAATACGGACTACAAACGGAAACCCAGACTTGAGCTGCCCAGTGACGCGAGCCTACCAGTGACGCGAGCCTACCAGACGAGCTAAATGCCTTTTATGCTTGCTTTGAGGCAACAACACTGAAGCAGGCACAATGGCACCAGCTGTTCTGGATGACTATGTAATAATGCTCTTGGTAGCCTATGTGAGCAAGACTTTTAAACAGGTCAACATTCACAAAGCCGCCGGGCCATACGGATTACCAGGACGTGTCCTCAAAGCATGCGCGGACCAACTGTCAAGTGTCTTCACTGACATTTTCAACCTCTCCCTGTCCGAGTCTGTAATACCTACATGTTTCAAGCAGACCTCCATAGTCCCTGTGCCCAAGGAAGCGAAGGTAACCTGCCTAAATGATTTCCGCCCCGTAGCACCCACGTCGGTAACCATGAAGTCCTTTGAAAGGCTGGTCATGGCTCACATCAACAGCATCCTAGAAACCCTAGACCCACTCCAATTCGCATACCGCTCCAACAGATCCACATATGACGCAATCTCAATCACACTCCACACTGCCCTTTACCACCTGGACAAAAGGAAAACTGTGAGAATGCTGTTCATTGACTACAGCTCAGCTTTCAACACCATAGTGCCCACAAAGTTCATCACTATGCTAAGGACCCTGGGACTAAACAGCTCCCTCTGCAACTGGATCCTGGACTTCCTGACGGGCCGGCCCCAGGTGGTAAGGGTAGGCAACATCACATCTGCCACGCTGATCCTCAACATTGAGGCCCCTCAGGGGTGTGTACTTAGACCCCTCTGCGTGGCCAATCATGACTCCAACACCATCATTAAGTTTGCTGACAACACAACAGGCCTGGTCACCAAAAATGATGAGACGGAGGAGGTCAGAGAACTGACAGTGTGGTGCCAGGACAACAAACTCTCCCTCCAATGTGAGCAAGACAAAGGAACTGATCGTGGACTACAGGAAATTGTGGGCCGAACAGGCCCCCATTAACATCGATGGGGCTGTAGTGGAGCGGGTTGAGAGTTTCAAGTTCCTTGGTGTCCACATCACCTTGGTGTCCACAAAACCTTTTCCCCTTCAGGAGAATTAAAATATTTGGCATGGGTCCCTAGATCCTCAAAAAGTTCTACAGCTGCACCGTCGAGAGCATCTTGACCGGTTGCATCACCGCCTGGTATGGCAACTGCTCGGCATCTGACGGTAAGGCGCTACAGAGGGTAGTGCGTACAGCCCAGTACATCACTGGAGCCAAGCTTCCTGCCATCCAGGACCTATATAAAAGGCGGTGTCAGAGGAAAGCCCATTTTAAATTGTCAGAGACTCCAGTCACCCAAGTCATCGACTGTTTTCTCTGCTACCACGTGGCAAGCGGTACCGGAGCGCCAAGTCTAGGACCAAAAGGCTCATTAACAGTTTATACCCCCAAGCCATAAGACTGCTGAACAATTAATCAAATGGCCAATGGACTATTTACATTGTGTCCCCCTCCATTTTGTTTTCTACACTGCTGCTACTCGATGTTTTAATATCTATGCGTAGTTACTTCACCGCTACCTATATTTACTAATTACCTCAAATAACCTGTACCCCCGCACACTGACTCAGTACCGGTACCCCCTGTATACAGCCTCGCTATTGTTATTTTGTTACTTTTTATTATTTTAAACTTTTATTTATTTGGTAAATATTTTCTTAACTGATCATGAACTGCACTGTTGGTTAATGGCTTGTAAGTAAGCATTTCATAGTAAGGTCTACACTTGTTGTATTCGGGACGTGACAAAGTTTGATGTTTGGCTGCCATTTGACAAGTACAATAATCTCGCTCTTTTGTCCATAATAATCTCATTATGTTGGCTATACCCACACACTGTATCTGCGAGCTTTTGGCTTAGGCGCACAGGCCAATACCATAGTTGGCACATTCGCTATATAACTCTACATTTGTTGTGACAAAACCGTCAGTAGGGTAGAAAATGCGATGGAAACCCATTTAACTTTTTTTTTAAATTCCGGTACGTGGGAGTATAACCGCAAAAGTAATTTTTATGTACGCTACGTCATTAAACACAGCCTTTTATCCTCAAATAGTCCATTTAGATGGAAACACATCTCTGGTGCATATTGTTTTTATGCAGATTTTTAAAATATTCTTATGAAAATAGATTTCCATCGAACTGGAAAAATATCTTATGACTCTCAAAACCTTCCCCCTATTCACCACAATGCAATCCCACAGGAAATGCATTGAATTCTAATTCAACAGGCGTCCAGACTATAGCAATGCAGGTGGTCAGTTAGTTTGCCATGGGGCAAATGCAGTGACGTTATAGATGGTGAGAAAAATACACTATTTTTAACCGGCAGCCTCACTGTTCCTCTCCATGTATTAGATAACATTTCATTTCAGCGTGTTTGCTGACTGACTCGTCCTCACCTCTCTCTCTCCCAGGCCTCTTTATGCTCTTTATCCCACACACAGTTATATGTACACACACAGAGACATCTATCCACGGAGACGCACACACACACACTCACTTTCTAACACACACGCTATGTGTTTACAAGTCAGCTTCCATGTGCGCTTTGGCCTCGACACTCCAAGTGAATCTTAACCACTCCTTCCTCTGGAGGAGTCTGGCTATTGTTTATATAATTGAAATGGTTATCACATTACAGCTGAAAGCCAACAGTCTCATTTCCTTCAGAAAGAAAGAGAAATAGAGAAGTATGGAGAGGAAGAAAAATAGTGGGAGAAAATGGAAGAGATTCAGCAAGCATAGATGGAGGAATTGGAGGGTGAGAAGGTAAGTGACAAGAGTGAGAGTTTTCTGCTCCATTTTGCACACACAGCAAGAATACCTAAATCCTAAATTATTTTCTTCAACCCATGGTTGGTTTTCCCATCCAATCCCAAGAAGTGCTGTGCTTTCAAATCCCCTCTCTTCTAGAGCTTTACCCCTTTACAAACTGTCTACTTGTCCTAAATATGAAGACAGCATTCCCTCACAATTCAACTTTCACAAGCCTTTCAGTCAGTCTGTCACCCTAGATACTCTGTGATCACAGCTCCCTGTAAGAAGAGCGCTGCATCCACTGGTAGTTTAACTGCAGCCCAAGGCCCCTTCAGCTGCTTTGACCTACCATTACCTGTAAAACTGGCATCTTGCTGCATTTTGGACATTCTTTTATCATAAGGCCACTGTTGTCCATTCTATTTTGAATGTGAATTTCATTGTGTGTGTCAGCCTTATATGCTCCTGAGAAGGTTAAGAAGATCTTACTTGTATACCTGTAATTAATGTATTATTGTTACGGTTTTCTTCCGTCGAAAGAGAGTCGGACCAAAATGCAACGTGGTAATTTTGATACATGTTTAATAATGAAGAAACACGAACAATACAAAAAACCTATACAGCCTATCTGGTGACAACTAACACAAAGACAGGAACAATCACCCAGGAAATACTCAAAGAATATGGCTGCCTAAATATGGTTCCCAATCAGAGACAACGATAATCACCTGCCTCTGATTAAGAACCGCCTCAGGCAACCATAGACTTTCCTAGACAACCCTCCTCAGCCACAATCCCAATACCTACTAAAACCCCAATACAAAAACACACCACAAAATAAACCCATGTCACACCCTGGCCCGACCAAATAAATAAAGAAAACACAAAATACTAAGACCAAGGTGTGACAATTATTTAATAATTGAAAGCAAAAATGTAATACAAAATAGGGCGTCATGTAACATTGTCTACAGATTACATAAAAACATTGAGAAATGATTGTGGATTTAAACTGTAGTCAATGATTTATTTCCATTGTGGTCTTGCTACCTATACCACTGAGGACATCCGTAAGGGAAGCAGCAAAGGAGCTTAGCGGGTTTGCTTGTGCCATAGTTATAGTCGACACCACAGTAGCATGTGTTGCTGCTCTCACATACTGTACACAGTGCCCACACATTGAGCCGCATGGTCAAACCAAGCCTCTCCAACACATGCTGTCAGGTCATAAAGCTCTTTTTAAAGGTCCAGAGAATAGGTGGGTTAGAGATGGCGAGGTCAACTGAGTTGGACGGGTGGTTACTGGTAAAGCTGGGTTTTTCATGCAGTACAATTCCTATGGAGTCACAACAGGTGTGGAAATGGGACTCTGTGTGCCTGTCTGTGTGTGTGTGTGTGTGTGTGTGTGTGTGTGTGTGTGTGTGTGTGTGTGTGTGTGTGTGTGTGTGTGTGTGTGTGTGTGTGTGTGTGTGTGTGTGTGTGTGTGTGTGTGTGTGTGTGTGTGTGTGTGTGTGTGTGTGTGTGTGTGTGCAGCTCAGAGGAATTATGGAGCTGGGGACTAAGAGGAGAGGAAGGGGGGTTACAAAGGGTCCCCTCTGACCCACCTGTAGCCTGTCAGCTGTTAGAAGTCTGTTAAAACGTCAGCTGTTTCTGAGGAGAAGTGTGAGTGTGTCTGTGTGTCGTGCTAGATGGGGGATAAGGAAGGGAGGTGTTTGTGTGGAGGCCTCTCTGTCCCACTGTTTACATCAAACGTCTCGTTGCCTGGGTGATTTGTTTGTGCACAACACAGCGCCTCATCTGCATTGTGTGCAATGACAGTTGGGACATGTTGCGCCGTGCCATTCTGAGCAGCTCATATACCCCCCCCCAGTCTTATTTACCATTGGTCAGCTGCCTCCATCTTAAATACCGAAGTAGTCATCTAGCACAGGTCTTGTGGTCCATACCAGTCCATGGTGCTCTGAAGGACAGACTTCTGGACCCAATATGAAAAAGGTTTACTGAAAAAGCACAGGTTTCCTCTTCTGTTAAATCCTATTTTGAATCTTCTAGGACAATACTTTCCCTTTGAATCTAATGGCTAGAAATATCCATTAGGGTTGGGCGGTATCCAAATTGTCATATCTTCATACCGTCCTTCTCTCACCTTGAGATTTATGGTATTACAGGCTTAGTACACAAGAGGGCACCAAAAAAGCACATTGGGCGTCTATTCCCAGAATGCTAACAAAATTAGCACAAGTAATGGCGAATTTCCATGAATGCTGCTAGCTAAATTTGATAATAAGCTAAAAATGAAAATAAACCAATTACAAAGACAGGCAAACTGGCTCATAAAGTTATACATATATATAGGAGCTACCACATGTCGTTTTTGGTGAGTTTGGACACTTTACAAGCGAATGTGAACGAGAGACATTGTGCAAAATGAACAAAGTTTAGATGCATGCTTGTCTGAAGGAAGAACAGCACTGGCCCTCCAGCAGCATGTCTACACACTGTGTCTGTCTGGAGTTGCTAGGGCAAAGGAAATCAAGATGGCAGTGGCAGATGTACAAAACCCTCATCCAAAGGGCTTTGACTTCTCAAACATGGCAGGAAGCTAACACAATATGATGCCCCGTCACCTTATTAATTCAGCCACTTACTTAGATAACACTACCCCTAATTGTAACTTGCTAAAACATAATTATGCATTTTTCACGCAGGGAAAAAATAAAACGCATGAAATATTTTTAAACATTTTAAAATGTTTGTAAACGCTGACCTAAAATATTTATTGTTGTAATTTCTGGTCGGCATCAGACACATTTTGTGCTTTAGTTGCATTTCTAAACTCGGATGACAATTCATGGACGGGCATTTTATCAGCAGACAGCACCCTGTGTAGCTACTTTTCGCCATAATTTTCCCAGTGTAGCCAACCAATTTTTCTCTGGTAAAATGCAAGATTATCTTTAAGCAAAACATTAGGAAATGTAGCTGTCTGCATTCTTTCTATGATAGGCCTAAACATTAGAAATATGATGGCCATTCATTGTTTTGGAAAAAAAATGCTTTTTCATTGTAAACTCATTTACTTGTGTGGCTGCCAGCCACATACAGTGGGGAGAACAAGTATTTGATACACTGACGATTTTGCAGGTTTTCCTACTTACAAAGCATGTAGAGGTCTGTAATTTGTATCATAGGTACACTTCAACTGTGAGAGACGGAATCTAAAGCAAACATCCAGAAAATCACATTGTATGATTTTTAAGTAATTAATTAGCATTTTATTGCATGACATAAGTATTTGATACATCAGAAAAGCAGAACCTCTCTTCAGGTCATTGACCAGGTCCTGTCGTGTAGTTCTGGGCTGATCCCTCACCTTCCTCATAATCATTGATGCCCCACGAGGTGAGATCTTGCATGGAGCCCCAGACCCGTCATCTTGAACTTCTTCCATTTTCAAATAATTGCGCCAATAGTTGTTGCCTTCTCACCAAGCTGCTTGCCTATTGTCCTGTAGCCCATCCCAGCCTTGTGCAGGTCTACAATTTCATCCCTGATGTCCTTACACAGCTCACTGGTCTTGGCCATTGTGGAGAGGTTGGAGTCTGTTTGATTGAGTGTGTGGACAGGTGTCTTTTTATACAGGTAGTTCAAACAGGTGCAGTTAATACAGGTAATGAGTAGAGAACAGGAGGGCTTCTTAAAGAAAAACTAACAGGTCTGTGAGAGCCGGAATTCTTACTGGTTGGTAGGTGATCAAATACTTATGTCATGCAATAACATGCTAATGAATTACTTAAAAATCATACAATGTGATTTTCTGGATTTTTGTTTTAGATTCCGTCTCTCACAGTTGAAGTGTACCTATGATCAAAATTACAGACCTCTACATGCTTTGTAAGTAGGAAAACCTGCAAAATCGGCAGTGTATCAAATACTTGTTCTCCCCACTGTAGCTTTGCACTTCTTTTGTCATCTGATGAAAATGATGCTATTTTCTGCTGAATGTGTTGCAGTAATGTATTTAGTAAAAATGTGAAGTAAAAAACACTGACTTTCATTATAAAACTCGACCCCTGTTAATGCAAAGCTGGACTCATCTGCTCCCGCTTTCTCCCGTGCTATTTACGAACACACACATGACTGTCTCAACTGTTCTGGGGAACTAAGGTAAGCTTCATAATGTAAAATAAGGTGAAATGAAGAACGCAATCTGCTTTATCTCCTAACGCATTGCACAAGTTGACTGCAGGTATTTACAAAATACAAATTGCTACAAATATGAAAATGTATTGAAAAACTTAAAATAAATCATTTTTCAATGGTATTGAAAAACCATCTTGTGGCTATTTGCAAATACCGCCCAAGCCTAATACTCATCACCACAGATTAGGATGTGGACTCTGTATGCTTTCTTGTTTTCGTCACTTCTTTTTTTTATCCAGTGATCATGTATAATCTGAAGGGTGTAGTAGATTCATACAGATAATCAACATCAAGTATACTGCAATTGGATTTCAACATATGCTCAATTTGAGTTGATATCATGATTCTATTCTTACATTGATTCCATTATTTGTCTTTACAAAATAATGAGACCACAGGCATTGGTTTTATTGAAATATCCTACTCTTTTCACAATCAAAACAACTTCCTGAGGAGCTGTTGATAAACCTTTGCGTATAAATGTTACGTCTCATTCTGTCTCAGCTTAGACTAAATGTCCTCCACCTCCCAGGTTGGTCATTCTGGTGTGTGGTAGTCTCTGAGTGTCGTGGCTGGCGACTGCCTCCATGTGTGAAGGCAGGGGCCCTTTGTGGTGGCAGCTGAGCGAGGCGTGGCTGAAGGGAACAGGTTGACACGTCTGTTAGGACTCGTCCCGCTCCTCTTGACCTCTACCCTTTAGCTGTGACTGCTCCCAGGGTTGGGAGATACCAAATTTCCCCTGATTAGGAGAAAGAGGCAAGGCTTTCAGGGAGGGACACTAACATAAATCCATGTTGTTGTTGTTGTTGGACAGTAGTCTTGTTCAGAGAATTTGGGTCAAGTCCTTTGGTTTTCTCTCCCAGCACTGTTGATATTCATGAATGAGATCATATTAGTTACTAAATGTTAATGATGTTGGAAGGCTGTTTAGGATAAAGTGGGTCGGATGTGTTGGCGTCTTTCTTTTGAGAATCCATAAATATCTTGGTGGCAGCTGTTGCCTCCTATGACTGAAAATTGTTCTGAATGGTCAAACCCTGAAGGAATGTCTGTCAAGTCTCACCTCAGGTCAGAGGTTTAGGGGTTTACTACTTTTACCCTGCAGATTATTCCCCTATAATAATGCATTAGAGAAAATTGTTTTCACATGTTACTGAAAAGTTATTGTTGTTATGGTTGACACAATTGTAATATCAATTGTAACGAAATTAAAATGCTGTACTGCAGTTTATTTTTATTAGTTATTTTTGTGCGGTCCCTGAGAAGGAAGCAGATTTGCATAATTAGGGTATTCATTGTCAAACACTTGAAAGCATATGAGGTTTGTTCACAAATCTATTAGTCACTTACAAAGAGAGTACCAAATGGGCTTGTATTGAACAAAGCATCTGTGAATTTCCTATTATACTGTTAGAGCAGAGAGTTCCTTCTAAAGACACACCTTTCATGGTTAATATTCTATTCCTTTATTTTATTTTAAAAGTGTCCTTTGTAAGTTAGTGTTGTCAAGATACCAGAATTTTGACTTGGATACCGATACCAGGTTTAGTATCACAATACTCAATACCATCATGATACTAAATACCAAAACGGTAGCATAGTAAAAAAAAATGTATATTAGCAAGTCACAGAATGGCACTTGATTCAGACAGATAAACTCAGCTACTGTTCTGTTCAATTGTTGGGCATCTTTTGAGTTCAGTATTATTATATTTGCAAATGTTTGTAAAAAATGTTTTGACATGTATGCATTAATTGAATCAATCAATTTGACTTTGGTAAAAAAACAATTTAACTACAAAACAACATGGTCAATCTCTATTGCTAAAACAGGGTAAATCAAGATGTAGCATAGGTCTTCACAATACAGGTGAATGCATATTATTCAATACTGTGTGCATGCAGTTATTGAGCTTGTTTTAGCTGATTTCATTGGGCTACAGACCTATTTTCTTGGCAACTGCTAGGTGAACATGACTTTATTGTACTGATCATCAACATTTGCATATGTCCTCCCGAGTGGCACAGTGGTCTAAGGCACCTCAGTGATCAGTACAATAAAGTAATGTTCTCCTAGCAGTTGCCAAGAAAATAAGTGTGCCACTAGAGAACCTGGTTCGAGTCCAGGCTCTGCCGCAGATAGCCGCAACTGGGGAACCCATGGGGCGGTGCACAATTGGTCCAGCGTCACCTGGGTTAGGGGAGGGTTTGGCCGGCAGGGATGTTCTTGTCCCATCGTGCATTAGCGACTCCTGTGGCGGTCCAGGCGCAATGCACGCTGACACGGTCACCAGGTGTATGGTGTTTCCTCCGACACATTGGTGCGGCTGGCTTCCGGATTAAGCGGGCTTTGTGTCAAGAAGCATTGCGGCTTGGCTGGGTTGTGTTTTGGAGGACGCATGGCTCTCGACCTTCGCCTCTCCCGAGTCCGTACCGGAGTTGCAGCAACATGACAGGACTGTAACTAATTGGTAGTATACCACAGAAAAGGGGTAAAACAAACAAACATTTGCATAGAAGAAGCAATCTAACCTTTTATAAATGTGTGCGCTGCCTCTTTAAGAAAGGTAATGAGGTCATTTGCTGAGGCAGAATGTGGCTGTGGAATATGACTTTGTGGCTATGGAGTCTAGTGTAAATCAGATGGAAGGCAAGGGAGACAAAGAAGTGAATGGGTTTTTGGTGGCGAGGTAGACGAAGTGAACTAATAAAGGTTTTTTTTGGTGACAATCTGCTTTGAAATCAGCATATTTTGAATTATGGTTATCACAAAAAAAGTACTAGGGTACTGAATTCAGCTGTAGCCTAAGCTAGCAAGGAAAGTTAACCTACAATTTTAAAGCTGGATTCTACCGGTGTCGTCTTGCATTGTAAAAGTATTCTATCCTGTCTGGACATTGTTTTGTGAACAGTAATGAACAGTTTCAACATTTCTACATGCTGTGTTGCATTTTTCAAGTGCGTTAACTTCTGTGCAGCATGAGTGGGAAGCTAATGCAGCCGAGACAGCTCTAGCAATGAATGAGTAAGTGGAGCAGGTGCTTTACTCTGCGTGCTCTAAAGCCATAGCGCAAAGAACCTGCTTTATTACAGGGGCTGCAGTCAGTGCGTTGATAGACAGACTTGATCCTTTCAATCATCGTTCAGGTAGACCCTGAGCGACGTGAATCTAGACTCCTAAGGTAGCTGTCCAGCACAGAGCGGTGGAAGAGCTCTATGGATGTTTATTTGCATGTCCTTTTCTAAAACAAAATGTCCCTTCCAGTATGGTTGGGTATCACAAGGGACCTTACGATATGATATTATCACGATACGTTGGTTCCGATACAATATGTATTTGAATTCTCACAATTCTATATGTATTGCTATTCGATACTGTGACCTTATTGAGATTTGATGTTCCAAACATATTGCTCACCAGATGTTTTTCGACAGAGGGACAAGAGAGAGTTTTGGAAAAAGTAAGAATACTGGAGTTTTCGTGCAGGTACAGCCAACTAGCGCAAAATAATTTTGTGATATTGTCAAAACTATTTTTCCCCCATCACTATCTTTCAGCATAATAATTCAATGATACATTTGGTATTGTGACTTTGCCAATTTGGTATTCGACTTTATTCAGGGAAAAAATAAACGCCTTCATTCTTTAATTCTCTCCATACTCTCCATACTGCAGCATTACCACCATCCCTCTCCCTTCTTGATGCCCATACTCCACCACCACACGTGGGCCAGCAGCACCACATAGTCCTGGGCATCATTCACATTAGTCACCGGAAGAGAGAAGGCAGTCACATGGATCCCCTTATTAGGCTATGGGCCAACACAATGTGTTCAACATGGAGAGCCCCAGTCTGCCTTACTAGCACATGGACGATAAGAGGAGAGGAAGGGAAAAACCTGGAGAGGGGCAGCGAGATAAGGCCATTACCAATCACTGGTGTTTGTTGTGGAAGTAATTGTGTCCTCAAAGTGTCTTGTTGTGTTTAGGGCTGTTGTGCATTTTTGTGCGTATTTCCTCTCTGATACTCAAAGGGAGCCGTTTCATTTCCTTCCCTCAGATGTATCCATATGAGTTATTGATATGAGCATTTCAACCCTTTATTAACCAGTTGGGTTCTGGACATAGACGTGCCTTTACCAATAAAGATATTTGCTGTATTTTGTGGAAACTCAATGACACAACTGTTCAACAGACTCCTGGCCTCCCATTTCCCACACCCTCTCGACCCCCTCAGAGATTTGAAGGTCATGATAGGGCACAGCCTGAGATTTACTCCTTGGGAAGCGGAGTCATTCTTGAAAACAGACACAAATGACAACTTGTACATATGCATTACTTCTCAACTCTCGTGTAGATTTCTCCAGTTTTCCAGCTTTTAATTGGGCTTGATTGTGAGATTATAGCTAATCAAGTCAGAGCCTTCAGTTGTACCCTTGAAAGTTTTGCCTTCTTGCATGACACAATAGCAATTTTAGAGGCAAAATATGTGACTACACGCAACGTGTAACACAAAAGATAGGTCAAAACACCATTTCAGAACATCTACAGATTTGGGGCTGCATAGATCAGCATTAGTCCGGTGTGCCCAACCTTTCAACAGCTGAGCATGTGTGAGGAGATGACGGGGTAGCGGAGAGGGGCTGTTGGAACAAAAGGTGTGTAGGGGCAGCTGCCACTGCATTTACAGCAGCTTGTGAATCCGAAGGGAGAATGTACACGCACTTGTACCGGCCAGGGAATAGGGGGGGGGGTATAGAGGATCTGATCATCTACACAGCCTAACTGCATATTAGGGCAAAGGATGACCTGGGAAGAGTATGATAAGGGGTTTACCGTGGGGACGAGGGGGGGGGGGCGAGTTGACCAGGGAATGGATGGTGGTTGACCAGGGGATGGAAGGGGGGTTGGTTGTCCAGAGGGAAAGCCTGGGGAGTGGGTCTCCAGTGTGAGGGGCTCTGCTGCAGTTGTCATTTCTACCAGTTGTGTGCAGGATGGACACACCACACTTTGTTTGGACCCCTCTCACTGGGAATATGCCTGAACTTTGACTTAGAATACTCTGGGTGCCACTGTAACTGAGAGTCTTTTGGATTCAATTCAAAGTGCTTGTTGGTGCTTTCTGCTTTTTAAAGAGTCTTTTTAAACTTGCGCCTCTGTTTTTTGACTGCAGCCCACTGATCAGCCAAGGGTAAGGGCAACCAACACCGGCATTGCATTTTCATATAAGATTTGTTACTTCCTTACAACGTGACTTGTGCATTAACTCAAATGTTGCTCCAGCTAAATGCCTAATGAATTTAAAAGAGAAAAATGTCCCTCCTATGCACAGTATGAGGCCTCTCCTCAGGCTTAAGTTCTAATGAAAATAAGTTGTCTTGGTGGAATAATATTACTATAAGACTGTGCTTTCAGCATATTCTTTCACAGAACAGCCACACATTCAGGGTAGTTACTGTGTTTTATGTTTTGCTTTTGTGGTTTAGTAATCAGTATAGGAAGCTAGTGATGGCAGATGTCAAAGACTGTGAGCTAACTTACTGTGTGGCTTGTGCTTCACTAACAGTTTCCATACTGGTGGATTGGTAAAGCCTACTTTGAGTTCCCCACTTCTTCTACAGCAGCTCATGTGGCTCTGTAGGCCTAAGTGACATATGGTTTATTTGATAGATTTTTGGTAGCCAGTTTTCATCCAAGTGCCATCTACATACAGTAATAGCCTAAGGGTATGCATTTTCACTTTGAGTGTTTTTAAATGTTAGCATTGTGCTAATATGCTATTAAATATGGCCTTACATTATCGATTTAGTTTTCTGTTCTTTCGTGACTCTCATAACTGTGAGAAGAATAACTCTTTCAAGCTACTGATCTGTGAAGTGTGGTTAGTTAACTCCAATTTTCCACATTTCCATTGCAATTTGCTGCTCACTGCAAGTCTGTGTTTTCAATATGTGTTTGAGACACTAATGAAAAGGAGTTCAGTTTTTCAATACATGTCAATTCTACTTCTTTTAATTATATTCATGTAGCATGCTTAATAAAGTCACCGATCATATACTTTTGAGAAAAAGTCCTTGCTAATGATCATGCAGCCTCAATAAATGCTCCTACAAAGAATAACAGAATGATGAGAAATGTTGTGAGAGTCACTGCAAGTGCATAGAAGAAGTGCAGGATACAATGGAACTAGGTTGAACTCTTCAAATGAGGTTAGTGAAAGAACCTTTGTTGTCTAACCAAAAATGTACACTTATTACACGTTTGGTAAACACATTGCAAGCTCCTTCTATACATAGAGTTTTGCAAAACATGGGTAATCTCCTGAAAACAACATCACAAGTTTTGGTGTGCCATTGAGTATTTTCAGACTCATTATCATGTTTATGTACATTAGCTTTAATTCACTAATGACTGTAGTCTTAAAAATAAACATGTGATATTATATAATGATAGATGGCTGTACTTAGTTGACTGGCACTTATCTTGATCTTGTCTGTCTACCTCTTTTGTGAGGCCTCATTGACAGAACATGTTCGACTGGTGACAACCAACATTTGCACACACAGACCTGTGCACACACCCTCTCCCCTAATGTCACATTGATGTCATCAGTGTTTTGTCTAGAGGGTGTTTTGTCTCTCAGACCTTCAGCGCTGGTTGGTCCTCATCTGATGCGAGGTGAAAAGGGGACGTTTTTGGGGAGGGGCATCCAGTAGGTTTCTCTAACCGAAAGGATGAGAATAAATAGAAAGATGATGGGTTGAGTATTCCCATTACAGACATACTGGGGGAAGAACCTGTGGAAAGCAGCAAGGGATACTATAACCTAGGCACCTGTTATTATTTTGTTCTGGCATGGCCCCAGGAGCGTTCCAGGTGAATGGGAGCAGTTGCCAACTCCCAGGGCTGAGTGAGTGGGTGTGGTCCTGTTTGTATGTGAGTCTGTGATGTCACCTGACAGGTCAAACCACATTGCCACAGGAATGGCGTGGTGATGGAGATGAGCCTCTGTCAACAACAAACCTGACTACACCAGTCTTGTGGACCTCTTTGTGTGTGTTTGTAAATAAAATAAATATATGCCATTTAGCAGACGCTTTTATCCAAAGCGACTTACAGTCATGTGTGCATACATTCTACGTATGGTTGGTCCCGGGGATCGAACCCACTACCCTGGCGTTACAAGCGCCATGCTCTACCAACTGAGCTACAGAAGGACAGTTAAGTCAGAGTGCCTTCTGCGACAGACTTGTTTGTGATTCGTTGTGGACTACCGGTCATAAGTTTTAGAACACCTACTCATTCAAGGGTTTTTCTTTATTTTTTACTATTTTATACATTGTTGAATAATAGTGAAGACATTAAAACTATGAAATAATGCATATGGAATCATGTACTAACCAAAAAAAATGTGAAACAAATCAAAATATATTTTATATTTGAGATTCTCCAAATAGCCACCTTTTGACTTGATAACAGCTTTGCACACTCTTGGCATTCTCTCAAATCAAATCAGATTTTATTGGTCAAATACACATGGTTAGCAGATGTTAATGCAAATGTAATGAAATGCTTTTGCTTCTAAACTCAGCAAAAAAAGAAACTGTCAACTGTCCTCTCACTGTCAACTGCTTTTATTTTCAGCAAACTTAACATGTGTAAATATTTGTATGAACATAACAAGATTCAACAACTGAGACATAAACTGAACAAAAACTGTCAAGAGGGTCATGTCAGGATGAGTCTGCAGGAAGGGTACCACATGAGGGAGGAGGATGTCTTCCCTGTAACGCACAGCATTGAGATTACCTGCAATGACAACAAGCTCAGGCCGATGATGCTGTGACACACCACCCCAGATCATGACGGACTCTCCACCTCCAAATCGATCCCGCTCCAGAGTACAGGCCTCTGTGTAATGCTCATTCCTTGTCAGTGAAGAGCACTTTTTGCCAGTCCTGTCTGGTCCAGCGACGGTGGGTTTGTGCCCATAGGTGACGTTGTTGCCGGTGATGTCAGGTGAGGACCTGCCTTACAACAGGCCTACAAGCCCTCCGTCCAGCGCCTCAGCATATTGCGGACAGTATGAGCACTGATGGAGGGATTGTGCGTTCCTGGTGTAACTCGGGCAGTTGTTGTTGTTACCATCCTGTACCTGTCCCGAGGGTGTGATGTTCAGATGTACCGATCCTGTGCAGGCGTTGTTACATGTGGTCTGCCACTGCGAGGACGATCAGCTGTCCGTCTTGTCTCCCTGTAGAGCTGTCTTAGGCGTCTTACAGTACGGACATTGCAATTTATTGCACTGGCCACATCTGCAGTCCTCATGCCTCCTTGCAACATGCCTAAGGCACGTTCATGCAGATGAGCCTGGGCATCTTTCTTTTGATGTTTTTCAGAGTCAGTAGAAAGGCCTGTTTTTAGTGTCTCAAGTTTTCATAACTGTGACCTTAATTGCCTACCGTCTGTAAGATGTTAGTGTCTTAACGACCGTTCCACAGGTCCTTGTTCATTATTTTTTTATGGTTCATTGAACAAGCATGTGAAACAGTGTTTAAACCCTTTACAATGAAGATCTGAAATTATTTGCATTTTTACGAATTATCTTTGAAGGACGGTCCTGAAAAGGGACATTTCTTTCTTTGCTGAGTTTAGTTCCGACAGTGCAGTAATATCTAACAAGTAATCTAACAATTCCCCAACAACTACCTAATATACACAAATCTAAGTGGGTGAATGAGAATATGTACATATAAGTATACGGATGAGCGTATGCCGAGCGGCATAGGCAGGTGCATTAGATGGTATAAAATACAGTATATACATGTAATATGAGTAATGTAAGATATGTAAACATTATTTACAGTGACATTGTTTAAAGTGACTAGTGATCCATTTATTAGTGTCCAGTGATTGGGCCTCAATGTAGGCTGCAGCCTCTATTAGTTAGTGATTGCTGTTTAGCAGTCTGATGGCCTTGAGATTGAAAAACAGCTTCTATCTCTCAGTCCCAGCTTTGATGCACCTGTACTGACCTCACCTTCTGGATGATAGCGGTGTGAACAGGCAGTGGCTCGGGTGTTTGTTGTCCTTGATGATCTTTTTGGCCAACCTGGGACATCGGGTGCTGTACGTGTCATGCAGGGCAGGTAGTTTGCCCCCGGTGATGCATTGTGCAGACCGCACCACCCGCTGGAGAGCTTTGTGGTTGAGTTGCCATACCAGGCTGTAATACAGCCCGACAGGATGCCCTCGATTGTACGCCTGTAAAAGTTTGTCAGGGTTTTGGGTGACAAGCCAAATTTCTTCAGCCTTCTGAGGTTGAAGAGGCGCTGTTGCGCCTTCTTCACCACACTCTGTGTGGGTGGACCATTTCAGTTTGTCTGTGATATGTACGCCCAGGAACTTAAAACTTTCCATCTTCTCCGCTGCTGTCCCATCGATGTGGATGGGGGATGCTCCCTCTGCTGACTTCCGTCCTGAAGTCCACGATCATCGCCTTTGTTTTGTTGATGTTAAATGAAAGGTTGTTTTCCTGACACCACACTCCGAGTGCCCTCACCTCAGCCAGCTTCATGAGGTAGTCACATGGAATGCATTTCAATTAACAGGTGTGCCTTCTTAAAAGTTAATTTGTGGAATTTCTTTCCTTCTTAATACGTTTGAGCCTATCAGTTGTGTTGTGACAAGATAGGGGTGGTATACAGAAGATAGTCATATTTGGTAAAAGACCAAGTCCATATTATGGCAAGAACAGCTCAAATAAGCAAAGAGAGACGACAGTCCATCATTACTTTAAGACATGAAGGTCAGTCAATGCGGAACATTTCAAGAACTTTGAAAGTTTCTTCAAGTGCAAAAACCATCAAGCGCTATGATAAAACTGTCTCTCATGAGGACCGCCACAGGAAAAGAAGACCCAGAGTTACCTTTGCTGCAGAGGATGAGTTCATTAGTTACCAGTCTCAGAAATTGCAGCCCAAATAAATGCTTCACAGAGTTCAAGTAACAGACACATCTCAACATCAACTATTCAGAGGTGGCTGTGTGAATCAGGCCTTCATGGTCAAATTGCTGCAAAGAAACCACTTCTAAAGGATACCAATAATAAGAAGGGACTTGCTTGGGCCAAGAAACATGAGCAATGGACATTAGACCGGTGGAAGTTTGTCCTTTGGTATGGAGTCCAAATTCAAGATTTTTGGTTCCAACCAAAAAGGAGGAGGAGGTGTTATGGTGTGGGGGTGCTTTGCTGGTGACATTGTCTGTCATTTATTTAGAATTCCATGGCACGCTTAACCAGCATGGCTACCACAGCATTCTGAAGTGATACGCCATCCCATCTGGTTTGGGCTTAGTCCCACTCATTTGTTTTTCAACAGAACAATGACCCAACACACCTCCAGGCAGTGTAAGGGCTATTTGAACAAGAAGGAGAGTGATAGAGTGCTGCATCAGATGACCTGGAAAAGCAGCCAACAAGTGCTCAGAATATGTGGGAACTACATATTGGGAACTAAAGACTGTTGGAAAAGCATTTGTTTTACACTTTGGTTAATACATGATTCCATATGTGTTATTTCATAGTTTTGATGTCTTCACTATTATTCTACAATGTAGAAAATAGTAAAAATAAATAAAAACCCTTGATTGAGTAGGTGTTCGAAAACTTTTGACCGGCAGTGTGTGTGTGGTGGTGGTAGTTCCATGGCAGTTGGATGCTTTGAGGTTGTGTCTTTGTGTGTGTGTTTGTTGTTGGGGTAGACTGCAGTATTGACAAGACTGGCAGCGGGGGTGTGATTCACGAGCCGAGTAGCGCAGATCTATTTACCGCCCATCCCAAACCTGTCCAACCTCCTCCAATTTCCCACCTCTTTCTAGAAGTGCTGCTCTTGCACTGCAGCTACCCCCTCACAAAAAACCCACCCTACGATTGGTGAAGAGGAAGAGGGGGGTGGGATCATATTCCCCTGCCAGTGTTGGCAGCATGCACACAGGCACAAGCCCAGTCACAACCAAACAGCAGACCCAGGTCCAGCCCCCATCCTTCCTTCCTTTCCTCAAAAGAATCCAAGCCCACCACCATACATTTCTCCACCATATCACTCACACAGATTCACCTTCACAATGAACACTTTGGTTAATAAGGCACAATGCACACCCGTCTAACCAAACAAGCGGTCAGTCAACAGGCAGAGTGGAGCAGGCCAGCCGAGCGGAATGGCTGTGCTGGAACATGAGGCAACATGCTGTAAATATCCCACAGCTGGTGCTGGGACTACAGCCCAAGGTTGGGGTGAAAGCACAGAGTCCCACTGGGCAGGATGAGAGAGAGATCAGTAGCTAGTTACTGTCTGTGTTTGCGGATACGTCTTCCCCAATGAAAGGCTAACTAATCAGACTCCTGCTCCTCTGTTCAGGTGGCCTCCATGCCTCAGGTGTGGATTGCAATGATTATACGCAATACCATGGTGGCACTCTGGTTTGATTGAATTAGATTAGATTTTGAGTAGCAATTTCATTTGTATGGAGCAGCCAGACTGTCATCGTTCATACAGGGAGAAGGGATTTTACCTTTACCCTAGCTAGGGTGACCATGGTGATACTGAATATATGTATTGATTTGCCTGGACCACAAACTGAGAGCGAGATCTGTCTTGTTGATAGCCTCCCCAGAGACTGCAGCCCCATGCAACCAGAGAGGGAGATTCTGGCTGCTTCCAATGAAACCTGAGTCCTCAGCAGAGCTGTAGGTGACTCCTCTGATATTGGTGATGTCTGCCAACAAGGCAGTGTAAGCATATACACAGCGAAGCTTGTAACTGCTCTCAAACAGATCTGGATACATAAAACATAACCATTAATTAGCTACCAATGAGAGGTAATTTAATTGTAAAGGTTAGTTTTCTCCTGTTTTGGGTGTAAGTAACCGTTTCCTAACTATAGAGTAGTTGTGTTTGTTATGAGCAGACTGTGGTCAGTTCTGGCAGGCTCTGGTGCTGAGTGGGAAAGGTGATGGATTTCTCAGCAGTGCTCTGGCCTGACTCCAGTAGCCTCCACCTCTGACTGTTGTCTCTGGGCCCCCGCGTGCTCTGATCCAACTTACAAAGAGATGTGTGTATATATATATATATATACACACACACACACACCACGCACATATACACAATTGACAGCTTGACACGTATAGCCGACTACACTGACAGGCTGACAGTCATACATACACGTATATACAGTATGCATTGACAGAAGGACATACATGTGCACAAAACCTCTCCAACACATCTCTCTGCACATATGCTCTGCTGCTGTGGCATGCAATTGTTGTTTGTGCTATATGTCATGACTCAATCGTGACCCCCTGTGCCTCTGCACTGTAGGCTATGACACATGATGCAGGATGGACAAGGTGGTGGCAACTCTATGCGACACTCTGGCTCCTACTGTGTTGCACCACCTTGTAGCCAATGACTCTGCTCCCTCATAGGCTGAACAGGAGGTGGTCCTCTGAAATGGTTGAAAGAACAGCAAAAGATGTTCTGAACTTACACACAAATGATGCACCATTGTGTATCTGTTCTTTTATGGATTATTCTGTCGTGAGTGCCTTACGGTTCAAAGATCTTCCCCGTGTCGTGTAGCTGTTGATAGTATACTGCACACTAAAATATCTTCAACAATACAGATACAAATTGCATATATTTTAGGGGGTTCCTCGGGGCTCAATGCAAGGACCACTGCATAATAGCTTTTATCAGTGTTAATCTGTTCCTTGTCTAAAGTGTCTCACACTCCCTAGTTCAGTCAGTCAGTCAGTAGACACTCTCCGGGCCCTCTGCCTTCAATGTGAGAGGAGAGATTCTACCTGACATCAGACATGGGAGGCTGACTCCCGCAGCATGAAGGGTAAAAGGTTGTGGTTTGAGCACCCGTGCAGATAAAGCAGCCTTTTCATGTGTGACCGGCCCGCAGCCCAAAACAAATCCCATGGACCGTTGCCTTTGAACTGTAGACCAATGTTCCTATGGCAGGAGTAGTGCTCTGCTCACTCACTAGTTCTCTACTATTTGAGTGTATAACATAAAACTCAAAAGTGTTTTCTGTTTTAGTTTGAGTATTTTCAGTATAAACCTGTTACTTCTACAGTCTTTGGCAAATATAACAACCCCCTCCAGAGTTTCTCTTGTTTGCTAGTATATAATGGGCATTCACATCTAAAAGGACCCATGAGCACACACATGTGAAGTTCGTAGGAGCATGTCAAATTGGGTGTCAAATGAAATGTTTTAGAAATTAAGGCATATATACATTTTGCAACCATTTTCCATCCAACAAATATGGAATAAGGAAAGGCTTTCATTTCTGGTCAAACATATGTAAAAAAGGGTCTTGGACAACATTGACCAGAAAAATTATTGAAAGGTATTAGATTTACATTAAAACACAATAATGTTGAAGTAAAGACCCCTGACAACTAATATCAACACTTCAGAAAGTATTCACACCCCTGGACTTTTTACACCATTTTGTTATGGCCTGAATTTTAGATTTATTAAATTGAGATTGTGTGTCACTGGCCTACACATAATACCCCATAATGGCAAAGTGGAATTGTCTTCAGAAATGTTTAACCCCTTTGTTATGGCACGCCTAAATAAATTCAGAAGTAAAAATTTGCTTAAATTGCATGGACTCACTCTTTGTGCAATAATAGTGTTGTAAGATTATTCAAAATATATATTTTTAACATGATTACCCCACACATACAATTATCTGTAAGGTCCCTCAGTTGAGCAGTGATTTTCAGACACAGATTCATCCACACAGACCAGGGAGGTTTTCCAATGCCCCGTAAAGAAGTGCACTTATTGGTAGATGAAAAAAAGAAAAGCTGACCATTGAATATCCCATTGAGCATGGTAACGTTATTAATTACACTTTGGATAGTGTATGAATACACCCAATCACTACAAAGATACAGGCGTCCTTCCCTACTCGGTTGCCGGAGAGGAAGGAAACCACTTAGGGATTTCACCATGAGGCAAATGGTGACTTTAAAACCAAGTTTTAATGGCTGTAGTAGGAGAAAACTGAGGATGGATCAACAACATTGTAGTTACTCCACAATACGATCCTAAATTACAGAGTGAAAAAAGGGAAGACAGTGCCATATTGCAAAGAAATGTACTTTATGTCCCGCATACAAAGCATGATGTTTGGGGCAAATCCAACACAAAAATCACCGAGTACCACTCTTCATACTTTCAAGCATAGTGGTGGGTGCATCATGTTATGGGTATACTTGTCATTGGCAAGGCTATGGAGTCTTTTATGATAAAAATAAATGTATAGAGCTAAGCACAGGCAAAATCCTAGAGTAAAACCTGGTTCAGTCTTATGGCTTGGGGGTAGAAGCGGTTAAGGAACCTTTTTGTCCTAGACTTGAAGCTCCGGTATGGCTTGCCGTGCAGTAGCAGAGAGAACAGTCTATGACTTGGGTGACTGGAGTCTTTGACAATTTCTTTGGGCCTTCCTCTGACACCTCCAAATATATATGTCCTGGATGTCAGGAAGCTTGGCCCCAGTGATGTACTGGGCCATACGCACTACCCTCTGTAGCGCCTTAAGGTAAGATGCCAAGCAGTTGCCATACCAGGCGGTGATGCAACCGGTCAGGGTGCTCTAGATGGTGCAGGTGTATAACTTTTTTGAGGATCTGGGGACCCATGACAAATCTTTTCAGTCTCCTGAGGAGGGCAATATGGTGTCATGCCCTCTTCACAACTGTCTTGTTATGTTTGGACTATAATAGTTTGTTGGTGATGTGGACACCAAGGAACTTGAAACATATCGACCTGCTCCACTTCAGCCCTGTCGATGTGAATGGGGGCCTGTAGTCCTATAGTCCACGATCAGCTTTGCTGTTTTGCTCACATTGCTCACATTGAGGGAGCGGTTGTTGTCCTGGCACCACACTGCCAGGTCTCTGACCTCCTCCCTGTCTCATCGTTGTCGGTGATCAGGCCTACCACCGTAAGCAAACTTAATGATGGTGTTGGGGTTGTGCTTGGCCACACAGTCATAGGTGAACAGGGAGTAAAGGAGAGGACTAAGCACACACCCCAGAGGGGCCCCGGTGTTGAGGATCAGCGTGGCAGATGCGTTGTTGCCTACCCTTACCAGCTGGGGGCCAGCCCATCAGGAAGTCCAGCATCCAGTTGCAGAGGGAGGTGTTTTAGTCCCAGGGTCCTTAGCTTAGTGATGAGCTTTGTGAGCACTATGGCGTTGAACGCTGAGCTGTAGTCAATGAACTCACATAGGTGTTTCTTTTGTCCAGATGGGAAAGGGCAGTGTGGTGTGCAATTGAGATTGTGTCACCGGTGGATCTGCTGGGGTGGTATGCGAAATGGAGTTGGTCTGGGGTTTCTGGCATGATGGTGTTGACCAGCCTTTCAAAGTACTTCATGGCTACCGATGTGAGTGCAACAGGGCGGAAATCTTTGAGGCAGGTTACCTTTGCTTTATTAGGTAGGTTACCATCGCTTTCATCAAAAATCTTTTTACGCGATGTGGCTGATGCAACAGATCAGAACATTTAGCTTAAAATGATCAACTACTAGGCTATTTCACATTATAAGCGCATCACTGCGCACATGGTAGTAGGCTATGTTCCATTAGTGGAAAACACCATTGTCAAAAGTGATTCCGAATGCAATTATGCATGTAATGCTTTTATTATAAAGGTGAGTTTTATGGTGAAAATGATCTGCCCCACACTTGAAACTCACGTGCTGCTTATGTGTGCCAGTTAGGCTCTACACCCCTTGTGATACAAACCTGCAATTGAATTGCCTACAATGGAAAATCATAGTAGTCACAAACCACAGTTGGGTCACCTGCTACTGTCCTCCCTTCCACTGGCATACTGTTATGTTCAGATCATAACTGTTTTTCTCTTTCTGTCATCTGGTGGTCAAAGCAACACTGTAAAAGCAGTCTGGACATCCTCTACCTACTCACTCTCCCTCTCTCAATTTCAATTTAAGGAGCTTTATTGGCATGGGTAACATATGCTTACATTGCCAAGCAAGTGAAATAGATAATAAACAAAAGTGAAATAAACAATAAAGAATTAACAGTAAACATTACGTTCCAAAAGAATAAAGGCATTTCAAATATCATATTATGTCTATATACAGTGTTGTAATAATGTACAAATAGGAAAATAAATAAATATAGGTTGTATTTACAATGGTGTTTGTTCTACACTGGTTTCCCTTTTCATGTGGCAACAAGTCACAAGTCTTGCTACTGTGATTGCACACTGTGGTATTTCACTTAATAGATATGGGAGTTTATCAAAATTGTTTGTGTTTTCGAGTTCCTTGTGGGTCTGTGTAATCTGAGGGAAATATGTGTCTCTAATAGGTCATACATTTGGCAGGTGAGGAAGTGCAGCTCAGTTTCCACCTAATTTTGTGGGCAGTGTGCACAAAGCCTGTCTTCTCTTGAGAGACAGGTCTGCCTTCAGCAGCCTTTCTCAATAGCAAGGCTATGCTCACTGAGTGTGTACATTAGTCAAAGATTTCCTTAATTTTGTGTCAGTCACTGTGGTCATGTATTCTGCCACGGTGTACTCTCTGTTTAGTGCCAAATAGCATTCTAGTTTGCTCTGTTTATTTGTTAATTCTTTCCAATGTGTCAAGTAATTATCTTCTTGTTTTCTCATGATTTGGTTGGGCCTAATTGTGTTGCTGGACCAGCTTGCTTAGCAGACTCTTCTCCAGGTTTATCTCTCTGTAGGTGATTGCTTTGTTATGGAATGTTTGGGAATCGCTTCCTTTTAGGTGGTTGTAGAATTTAACGTCTCTTTTCAGGTTTTCGACCTAATTCTGCTCTGCATGCATTATTTGTTATTTTACATTGTACACTGAGGATATTTTTGCAGAATTCTGCATGCAGTCTCAATTTAGTGTTTGTCCCATTTTGTGAATTCTTGGTTGGTGAGTGAATCCCAGACCTCACAAACATAAAGGAGAATGGGTTCTAGAACTGATTCAAGTATTTTTTGCCAGATCCTAATTGGTACGTCAAATTTTATGTTCCTTTTGATGGCATAGAAGGCTCTTCTTGCCCCTCTCTCTCCTCTCTATCTCTCTCGTTAATGTCACCTCTCCCGGTTCTTACTGACACCAACCCTCTTTCCATTTACTGTAACAAGCATCCTCACCCACTGGGCACTGACCAACATCACACTTCCATGGATGTTGAAATTTGGTCAGTCCACCCTGGCCGGACCAAATTTGTACCAATCATAGAAGTCTATGTTTCACAAGTTTGGACAGTAGACTAAAGTAGAGTACAATACACCAGTAGAGTACAGTATAATTGAATGTACTATACTGAACATATCTACTTTACTGTGCTCTACTGTACTCGACTCTACTGTGATGTCCAATCTTGTGAAACATAGACGTCTATGATTGTTTCAGATTTGGTCTGGTCCGGACCAACTAAATGTGGTCTTGTTTGGGGGCGGAGCTCATTACAATCATACCCAGTGTGTAGAATAATACCCAAAAGAAGGATGTTGCATATTTCTACCTTTTTTGTGTACCTATTCAGGATACATCACCATGAAGATAATTCAATTCATAGCCATAATTATGCATTTCTATATAGTACAGATCAGGGACTCATGATGTAATTCCGTTACCGTAACTCTGTTACCAGATGTAAATTCACTTCACCTACTGTTGTTCAATAACCAAAATATAATTTTTCAAACTAAAGGTGTTGAATGTTCTTTCTGCAGACATATTTTAATCTGAATTTGATCAGATATTTACTTTTTTCTCAAATGTGGTCGCTTAACAAACTGAGGGAGATTTTACAGTAATTATATTACCAAACTTTGCATCTGCACAGTTCTTCCAGTAAATGCGTTTTTGTGAAATGTTCCGTGTAAATTGTTCCAAGTAGTCCTAGTGCATTGAGTTATATGCTTTGTTAAACTTTGAAATCAATTGTATTTGTTGAAAATGTATGCCAAAGTGAAAAAGTGTAATTCCATTGCCACGGAAATGCCCTAATACAACCCCCTCCATATTTTCCATGTAAAACGGGAGCTGAAGATACCTCTATTTATTTTGCTAGGGCTTTATTTTTAAGAGAACAATTATGACATGCATAACACCCTTTTCTCAGACTCCTCCTATTGTCCTGCCTCCAAGCCAAATACGTAGTGCATAATTCATGGAGAACACATTGCCATAGTGAAGGCAATTGATTCAACTAAAAGAAAATGTGTGGTACCTGCACACACCGACATACAGAACCCGTTCCATCACGTCATTGTTTTGTTTTTTATGGTAATGGTAGCAGAGCAGGCATTAATCAGGGGGTGGTTTTACTATTCTCTCAGGTAAACAATGTGGGTGATGTAGTATTGAAACTGCACTCAAGGCTTTCCAGATGCACTCACTCTAATGCAATGTCTCGGCTCCCACTGTCATGCGGGTGTGTGTGAACAGTACACAGTCTGGATGTATATATAGAGAGCTATTTTTAAGGCTGAACCACAAATAGTAGTAGTAGTGGGGCTTAATTAAAATGGTCCATGCCTCTGTTGCCATTCCTGGGTTGCTGTCTGCTCGTTCATTCGTTCATTCGTTCATTCATTCATTCATTCATTCGTTCGTTCATTCATTCGTTCGTTCGTTCGTTCGTTCGTTCGTTCGTTCGTTCGTTCATTCATTCATTCATTCATTCATTCATTCATTCATATGCACACATGTACTCTGCACTCTCTCATTTGCCCTCTCTCTTTTTGTTGATAGAAATTGCTATACATTGCAAAAAATAAATAAAACCCTGTTTAGTTAAAGGGACAATCTGCAGTTGCTGCACCCACTTTTGAACTAATTAAAACAATGATATTTACCTAATGATTCTTAAAAGAATATAACTTTAGAAATGCCTCATGAGCTTAGTCAGTCACACCCCATCAGAACCCAAAATAATAGCTTGTTTTTACTCCAATGTTTGTAAACATTATAAATATAAACAACCACTATATAGCCTCAAAACATAGTTAAAACGAACATTTATTATTATTATTATTATTCATTTAAGTTCTTATAGATTGTCGGTCCATAGCTCTTTCTCCGAATTTGAGAGTGGTTACATTTATCCAGTCCCTTCCCTCAGCCTTTTACCAAAACATAGATGGGGTGGCCAGCTTTGTTATTAATTCAACTGAGGATTTAACCTTGACGTTTCTGTCTTCTATTAAATATTTATTTTAAAATACAATTATTTTCATTATATTAAAGGAACACTGTGTTATCTAACATGGAACGGTGCCAAATTACCACAGTTCAGATAACAAAACCTAGTGGTAATGATAACATTACTGGTTCAGTGACAGAATCCAAGAGCCTACTTCAAAACGCAACAGAAGCTCTGAGCTCTAGCGTCCCGCCCACACATGGCGAGCATTCTCACTGGGCCATGGGGCCGGGCTCTGCCTTCGATTGGGAATCACATGCAGCGTATCAGGTCGGGCAGGCAGGTAGTTGCTGCGGGCAACCAACAGATCAGTTATGTGGCGGTGATGCCTCTAATAAAGCTGACACAGCACAGCCTCTCTCCCTGTGGCCCCCCTGAGGGGCACACTTGCCCCCATGGAAACACTAACCCCAAGAGAAGGGTTCTCCATCCTTCAGTTCCCCCCCGCTGCTGCTGCAGCTGCTCTTTCGAAGCGTGCTTCTAATTTGTCCGAAAGGAACCCTGACTTAAATGCATCGCTTTGGTTTCTCCGTCGAGTACTGTGGTGGTTAAAATGCTAAGACAATTGTTGATTCTGAAGGATGTTGGCAGGAATGGTACATGAACGATACCTCTACCTCTCCCGAATGTCATACTGATCCGATGCTCTGTTTTCCAGGAGTAACACACCTGCATTAAAGAGGGGAAGAGGATCCTAATTCAGCGGACCAGTGCATGACCTGCCTGCTGTACAGACCATGATCTGAAGGCCCCGCCACGTGGTCCCATTCTTCTTCCTTATTTCCTGCAGGGGTAAGAGCTCCTAGACCAGCTGCCATAGACAGGTGGAGCGGAGGGAGATAGAGAGAGTGTGTACGAGAAAGAGTGCGACAGCCAAGCGCCTAGTCGGCAACAGTGCCCACCAACCACCTCCATAGGACAGCCGTGCCCTCCGACCCCGCCACGCCCCCTGCCCCTCCCACCGCCAGACCGGAACCATGGGAAGGAAAAAGATCCAAATACAGAGGATCACAGACGAACGGAACAGACAGGTGTGTGTGTGTGTGTGTGTGTGTGTGTGTGTGTGTGTGTGTGTGTGTGTGTGTGTGTGTGTGTGTGTGTGTGTGTGTGTGTGTGTGTGTGTGTGTGTGTGTGTGTGTGTGTGTGTGTGTGTGTGTGTGTGTGTGTGCATAATGTTTATTTGTATGTTAGAACTCTATCATGCCTATGACTACACCAGTATTTTTCCAAGACGATGACAGGCTAAATGATCCTTCTAAAAATGATTAACTGGTTAATGGGCTTTGGTTCATTTGAGCTTATTGAGTAATGGATGTGATGCGTCTGCCATCCCCAAAATGTCCCTGGCTGAGTAGAACCTGATTGTTTTAGACACTAGGTGGATCGAGGTCCTGAAGTCATCTTAAGCTTTTTGTATTTCTTTATAGGTGCCCATTTTCATAGAGCAGCACACATAGACTCAAAATGCTTCAGGCATTCAAGCATTATGTTGATTAATAAAAAGTTGATAGAAATATTGGTGAACCATCATCCTACTAGATGTTGATCACAAAATACTGTCATTAGCACTAATGGATTGGCCCCGTCCCCAAGGCTATAGACTCTGATGGAAATTCAACAGCATGTGAAATACATGTTGTGAAAAGAGAGCGTGAGAACCACAAATACTTTACATAGTAATGGATTATTAACTGAACGCTGAATGCTACAGAGACCATGAACACTCCTGAAACATTGCAGGTGCAGAAAGTAGAGCAGCTGGGGAGGTTGTGGTTGTCACTGTGGCTTCCTCCTCTCCTTGCCACACAACCGCACTCGTCAGGACACGGCTATGAAACAACTCATCCCTCTCATGGCGGATGTCTTGTTCTGTCGTTCGTTGCCATTGGTTACTTGCAATTCTATTCTTAATGTCAGTTATGTTCAGCTTGTTTATCTTGGCATTCATGTCGAAGGAAGGATCAAGACTAATTATTGTTGAAGACTCTGTGTACCTCACGCCTCCGACAAATCAGAGCATTTCTATTTGTGATAAACCGTCTTATAATTGGTTATGAGAGTCATTGTAATAGTATTGTTTATCAGCTCTGTGAGCCTGGCTTGCCATTGTCCTCGCTGAACTTTCTTCCCCTTGTTTCTATGTTCTGCTGTGTGTGTGTGTGTGTGTGTGTGTGTGTGTGTGTGTGTGTGTGTGTGTGTGTGTGTGTGTGTGTGTGTGTGTGTGTGTGTGTGTGTGTGTGTGTGTGTGTGTGTGTGTGTGTGTGTGTGTGTGTGTGTGTGTGTGTGTGTGGTTGATTGTGGGAGTGTGTGTGATGGGGTTTGAGGGAGGGGGTGGTAGGCGGTTGCCCATGGATACGACCCCGATATAATTTGATTTGTGGCAGCGGGAAGCAATGAGTGAGCAAGAACGACACGGAGAGGAAAAGGGAGAGAAAAGGAAATGAGGGCGAGGAAATGAGAGAGACTGAGACAGTGAGAGAGGGAGACGGAGACCGTGGGGAGGACAAGGAGAGCACAAGCTGGCTCCTGCCCCATAGAGAGGCATCAGTGTAACATGGGGGTGCTCAAGCAATTATAGAGAGAGAGGGGAGATGGAGAGAGCGAGAAAGAGAGAGTGAGCAATTGAAGGTCTCACATGGCAGCTGTAGAATCTGCCTGTGTGGTTCCTTTCCGTGCGTCTGCTTCCTCGCGCTCCTCTCTGATCCTGTCTACAGCAAAACAAACAAACTCAAATACCCCCATTGCATACATGCCTCAAAACCAAGGGAGTGGTATTAAACACAACCACAACACACTGCAGGACCTCGTCCCGGTTGTCACCTTTAATTAGCTGTCTGTAATGTGTTGTTTGTTCACACATTGGCTGTTCTCGAAGAGACTATTATATACTGTTATTGATATAGTCCCTCACACTTTTATTACATTTAACCAATTATTACTACAAATTCCTTCAGTTTTACAGTATCGCTAATGTTATTGTTCTTCCTTTTTCCTTCTATGCCAAATATTCCCTTCCCCTTCCCAATATCACCTGCCAATCCCCCCTTCTCCCTCCCAATACCCCCCCCCACACACACACACAACATCCCTTCCCTACCACCCTCTAATATACCCCCCAATATACCCACACTATCCCTCCCCACAGGTGACGTTCACCAAGAGGAAGTTTGGTCTGATGAAGAAGGCGTACGAGCTGAGTGTGCTGTGCGACTGTGAGATCGCCCTCATCATCTTCAACCACTCCAACAAGCTGTTCCAGTACGCCAGCACCGACATGGACAAGGTCCTGCTCAAATACACCGAGTACAACGAGCCCCACGAGAGCCGTACCAACGTCGACATCATGGAGGTAATGGAGGAGGGAGAGAGGAGGAGGAGGACTTACTGTGTAGTCCCTGCAGGAGAGAGTGAACAGGGTGGTTGTGTGTTCTGAGGGGGAGGGGAGAGGTGTTACAATATGATATTTTAGTACAGTGCCATGGTGGAGAGGCAGTAATGAAATGGCTCGCTGTGTTTCATTTTGTTTTTATATCCGTGGTTGTAATATAGTTGTAATTTGGTCATAATATGCTTGTTTATAAGGTAGTTTACATTTGATAACACTTTATTTTAGGGTTTGCCTATAACCTGTTGATTGTTTTATTTTGTATTATATATTTTTAACAAATTAAGTAGGCAATATTTCTGTTCATGATTTATATTTGAAAGCAGGCCCACGTGACCTGGTGTTATGTTTTCTTGATATCAAGAGCTGTTTTATTTTTGACTATCACCACTCTGGTCTGGATGAGCGCTTTCAATCCAAAGCCATCAGCTCCATCAGGTCTTTATTTATGTAGCAAGAGAAAGGGATGTTTATTTCTTTCTCTTTTCTTTTTTAGAGTATTCAAGATCGCTTTTATTTTTTGTGTGTGCTTTTCTCTGAATCTTTGGTTGAACCCAGAGTTGTTTGGATGTGTTTGTCATAGCCAGAGTAAACAAATATAAACACAAGCTACAAGCCTTGATTCCTCTTAAAGCAAGTGTCTAGTGAGAGGGCAGGTACAGTAACTTCCATGAGATTACCTCAGAGAGACCAAGAAGGAAACAGATCGAGAGAGACTGAGAGGGCAGTTAGCCTAGCATGGCCGCCCCTAGCTAACATAGGCTGGCTCTAGAAGGCCTTAAATGTACACCAGTGGCCAGATTACAGGCTTGTGTGGGGCCTGTTCCAGTATCCATCCAGGCCTGGCTGGCTGCCTGGGATCATGGCGGGAGGGCAGAGGTAGGGACAGCTGGACCTGCTGTCACCACCCCCTAGCCTTGGCCGGGGCTCCAAGGCCACTCCAACAAAAAGCCTCCGGTCCCCATGAAACCATGCTATCACAAAATGGAGGGTTGCACAAAGGAGGAGGAGCATAGAGAGAGTTTCTAGATAGGGAATGTGAATGAGGTTACATTGAGCGAATGAGCCCTCAAGTGGTATCTTTTTTCCACCAACATGGATGTGCGCTATCATTTATCTGCCTTGACCCCTTTTTACACGCAGGTTTTTTCATGGATTCATAAAAATGGGCAGATACATTTTAACTGGCTATTTAAATATTAACTTGCCACTTATAATTCATATACAGTGAAGCCTTTTCGCTCTATAAAGACCATGTCACTGGATCATGAAATTCTTGGTACAGCCGTTGCAGCTGTCCATTACCACGTGGAATAACTGAGATCGCTTCAGAGTGTCTCTCTCGCTGTTTCTCTCTCCTCTGTCTCCTATGTCTTTCTGTCTGTGGATGGCAGAGGTGAGGGCTTTCAGTGGGAGAGCTACATGGAGCTCCAGTTGCAGATGGCTCTTAAGTGTGTGTGCTGTGGCAGGGATTTGGGCCGCTCTGGGCCACATTAGCTTAAGCTCCACTGGCTGTGTTTGTGTGTGTGTGTGTGTGTGTGTGTGTGTGTTTGTGTGTGTGTGTGTGTGTGTGTGTCTGTGTCTGCCTGTATTCGTGTGTAAGCCTTCATGTTTGTGTGCATGCGCCCGCTCTGCAGTGGCCCGTGAGAATGCCTCATACAATATTCAGGCCAGATGCCTCGGCGCGGGAGTGTGTCACTGCCTGAATCCATATGAGGGTTCCCCCATGCATCTCCATCTCCTTCAGTAAGCCTCAGGCCCAGAGGAGAACCACTGTTCTACTGCCATTCCTCAGACCGAGAGGCTCCTTCTAGCTTGTTTAGTTTGATCTGTATTGTGTAGCGAGGGAGAGGGGCAGAGTTGAGATGAATCTCTTGGCACTGTTGAGTGGGGAAAGAGGAGGAGAAAGACAGAGGAAAGAGAGGAGAGGGGTTGAGCGGATGGGCACAAAATGTGTCCATTTGCCGCTCTGCCTCCCTCCAAGCAAGTGCTTTGGTGTATGAATTATGGAGTTGGATGCAGTCACGCACACACACTTAGTCATACGTTATGCTTATTATGTACCCTACACACACACACACACACACACACACACACACACACACACACACACACACACACACACACACACACACACACACACACACACACACACACACACACACACACACACACACACACACACACAGTACATTAATATACACACACATAAATATACAGACCATTAATATACAAACACACAAATATACTGACCCAATGCTCAAAAGCACTTGTACTAACACTGAAATGTGCAGCTACATACAGTACCAGTCAAAAGTTTTGACACCTACTCATTCAAGGGTTTTTCTTTATTTCTACATTGTAGAATCATAGTGAACACATCAACACTAAAATAACACATATGGAATCATGTAGTAACCAAAAGTGTTCAACAAATTCAAATATATTTTAGATTCTTTAAAGTAGCCACCCTTTGCCTTGATGACCTCTTGGCATTCTCTCAACCAGCTTCATGAGGTAGTCACTTGGAATGCATTTCAATTAACAGGTGTGCCTTGTTAAGTTAATTTTTTGCATTTCTTAACTTGTTATGGCTGCAATCCCACTAAGTGTCATCAACAACCGCTGAATAGCATAGTGCTACATTCAATAAATATTTATATAAATATTTATATTCATGAAATCACAAGTGCAATATAGGAAAACACAGTTTAGCCACCTGTCGTGTCAGATTTTGAAATTATGCTTTACAGCGAAAGCAATCCAAGCGTGTGTAAATTTATCGATCGCACGACAAAACATTAAGTACACTTAGCATCAGGTAGCTTGGTCACGAAAATCCGAAAAGCAATCAAATTAATCGTTTACCTTTGATCTTCGGATGTTTTCACTCACGAGACTCCCAGTTACACAACAAATGTTCCTTTTGTTCCATAAAGGTTATTTTTATATCCAAAATACCTCTTTGTTTGCCGTGTTATGAACCACAGGAAAGAGCGGTAACGCCAACGCAGACGAAAATTCCAAATAGTTTCCATAATGTCCACAGAAACATGTCAAATGTTTTTTTATAATCAATCCTCGGGTTGTTTTTAAAATATATAAATCGATAATATATCAACTGCAAATGTCTTTCACAGTAGGAGAGGGAAAAGCAATACCTATCCAAACTCTGTTTTGTGAGCAAAACTCATGTGACCACTTGACGCGATGTTATCGTTTAGGCTCATTTTTCAAAATAAAAGTCTGAAACTATGTCTGAAGACTGACACCTTGAGGACGCGATAGGAATAGGAATCTGGATCATATCCCTTTAAAACCAGCAAAGGGAGGCTATGGAACATGGAGTTTTCAAAATAGAAGCCACTTCCTGTTTTGATTTTCCTCAGGGTTTCGCCTGCAATATCAGTTCTGTTATACTCACAGACAATATTTTGACAGTTTTGGAAACTTTAGTGTTTTCTATCCAATACTAATAATAATATGCATATATTAGCAACTGGGACTGAGGAGCTGGCCGTTTACAATGGGCACCTTTTCATCCAAGCTACTCAATACTGCCCCTGCAGCCATAAAAAGTGAATGCATTTGAGCCAATCAGTTGTGTTGTGACAAGGTAGGGATGGTATACAGAAGATGGCCCTAATTGGTAAAACACCAAGTCCAAGCTCAAATAAGCAAAGGGAAACGACAGTCCATTACTTTAAGACATGAAGGTCAGTCAATCCGGAAAATGTAAAGAACTTTGAAAGTTTTTTCAAGTGCAGTCTTAAAAGCCATCAAGCGCTATGATGAAACTGGCTCTCATGAGGACCGCCACAGGAAAGGAAGACCCTGAGTTACCTCTGCTGCAGAAGATAAGTTCATTAGATTTACCAGTTTCAGAAATCTGCAGCCCAAATAAATGCTTCAGAGTTCAAGTAACTGTTCAGAGGAGACTGTGAATCAGGCCTTCATGGTCGAATTGCTGCATAGAAACAACTTCTAAAGGACAGCAATAAGAAGAAAAGACTTGCTTGGGCGAAGAAACACGAGCAATAAACATTAGACCGGTGAAAATCTGTCCTTTGGTCTGATGAGTGCAAATTTGAGATTTCTGATTCTAACCGCCGTGTCTTCGTGAGATGCAGAGTCGGTGAACGGATGATCTCTGCATGTGTGGTTCCCACCTTGAAGCATGGAGGTATGGGGGTGCTTTGCTGGTGACACTGTCTAGGATTTATTTAGAATTCAAGACACACTTAACCATCATGGCTACCACAAAATTCTGCAGCGATACACCATCCCATCTGGTTTGTGCTTAGTGGGGCTATCATTTGTTTTTCAACAGGACAATGACCTAACACACCTCCAGGCTGTTTTTATTTATTTTATTTCACTTTTATTTAACCAGGTAGGCTTGTTGAGAACAAGTTCTCATTTGCAACTGCGACCTGGCCAAGATAAAGCATAGCAATTCTACACATACAACACAGAGTTACACATGGAATAAACAAAACATACAGTCGATAATACAGTAGAAAAAATCGAACAAAAAAGTCTATATACGGGTGAGTGCAAATTAGGTAAGATAAGGAGGTAAATAGGCCATGGTGGTGAAGTAATTACGATATAGCAATTAAACACTGGAATGATAGATGTGCAGAAGATGAATGTGCAAATAGAGATACTGGGGTGCAAAAGAGCAAGATAAATAAATAAATACAGTATGGGGATGAGGTAGATAGCCCATCTGTAAACTGCCCATCTATGTACAGGTGCAGTGATCTGTGAGCTGCTCTGACAAGAAGGAGAGTGATTGAGTGCTGCATCAGATGACCTGGCCTCCACAATCACCCTACCCAAAACCCAATTGAGATGGTTTGGGTTGATTTGGACTGCAGAGTGAAGGAAAAGCAGCCAACAATGTGGGAACTCCTTCAAGACTGTTGGAAAAGCATTCCAGGTGAAGCTGGTTGAGAGAATGCCAAGCGTGTGCAAGGCTGTCATCAAGGCAAAGGCTGGCTACTTTGAAGAATCTAAAATATATTTTGTTTATTTGGTTACTACCTTATTCCATATGTGTTATTTCAGTTTTGATGTCTTCACTATTATTCTACAATGTAGAAAATGGTAAAAATAAAGAAAAACACTGGAATGAGTTGTGTCCAAACATTTGACTGGTACTGTATGTACACACAATTTTCTTCACACAGTTGGGCATTCCTTCACTCTAGTACACAGCTGGGAGGTGATGCATATGTACATACACAGCTTCTTTCTATGCTGCACGTGCAGTGTGTGTGTGTGTGTGGGCAGCCTGCCTCTCCTGCCAGAACGTGTTAATCCGCTTCACTGCAGATCCCAATCAGGGGCGAGGGAAGGAAAAGTGATGGAGAATGAGCTCTGAATGAGGAGCGAGATGAATCAAATCAAATCAAATCCAGGAAGAGGAGAGAGGAAGAAGAGGAGGGGAAGCCCTTTTTCTTAAGCAGCTCAAAGAGGAAGATCTTACCATAGCATGGCTTAAAGACTTTGTCACTGCCCTGATTCAAGATCAACGGTGAGAGGAGCTCCTCATGACACGCACCACAAAACAGCACTTGACAAGATTCCCCATAAGTATTTGATTCTAATTAGAACATATAATTGCCCATCACTTTTCAATATGGAGGCCCAACACCAAAAAGAGTTCTGGGTAGAGGCCAGGGCCCTTCGGGACTGTCCTATCATGACGCTGATGGTTCCTCATGAGGCAGGCCTCCCTCAGAATAATCCCGTTTTGCCACATCAGCCAAATTCCTGGGACATGCCCTAAGACCTTTCATATTCAAATATCCTAATCGGGACAGGACAGGGTCAATGGAGGCTTCTCCTTATCAAGTCACCTCCAAAGGTCATGGCGGTGACTTGATCGCCATGGAGACGGTAATCGGTTTTATTATGATGCATCAGGGTGTGATGGTAAATGGCATCTAATCAGATTCAGTTTTTTGTTAAACAGGCACTTAGTCTGCATCATGTTTGTTGTTGTTACTGCCAGGAACATTAATGGGGCATGATTGATTATTTAAGAGCAAATGAAAGCCGCATTTATTTATTCATCACGGCAAGCTAAATAAATAGTGTGATGTGATGCCGTTAAAATGAATCTCAATTTTTTTAAAGAGCATCATTATTCCCATTTTAGACAGACTGTTAAATGGGGCGGCAGGTAGCCTAGTGGTTAGAGCGTTGGACTAGTAACCGAAAGGTTACAGATCAAATGACCGAGCTGACAAGGTAAAAATCTGTCGTTCGGTCCCTGAACAAGGCAGTTAACCCACTGTTCCTAGGCTGTCATTGAAAATAAGAATTTGTTCTTAACTGACTTGCCTCGTAAAATAAATAAAAAATACAACAGAATACGATTGCTTGGTCTGTGATACAGATCATATGGATCTCCTCGTAGGGATAAGTACACTGTTATCCGGCAGATTCCAGACCATCCATATCCAATGAGGGCATGGTCCGCTACCTCTGTACTCTTGTGAGGAAGCAAGACATCGGCCCCTCCTGAGATGGTGTGATAGAGGGGGTCCATTAACCACATGTATAAGTAATAACACCCACACCGCTGGCCATTGTGGTAATGGCACAATGTACCTGAATGCGGGCAACTGCAAAAGGGACGTGACATTACCTTCTGCCTTTGTGGTCCTGGGCCCCGGCCCGTACTGCTCACCACATACCTCCATTCTAAAGAGAGAAGGTAGAATTGGAGAAAAGGAGAGATGGATGGCATTTTGAGAGCAAAAAGTAGGATGAGAAGCTGTGGGAATAGGTCAAGAGAGGAAGAGGTCAAAAGACGACAGAAGTGAGAGATGGATAGACGGGAGATGGAGGAGAAATGAAGCCCGGATAAGAGGATAAAGGAGAGCAGTGCAGGAGAACATGTAGGAGGATGACGTGAGAGGACTGTATGGATCGATTATTAGATCCTGAGAGAAAAAGATGGAGAAAGAGATGAATATAAATGGATAGAGTGAAAGAGAAGAGGGTGAAAGGTGAAGGAAAGCGAGAGATACAGCTGGAGAGAAAAAGACCAGGACCGAGCGACCGGGAGAGAATGAAAGAGAGAGCAGGAGATAGGGGGAGGGGCAGGGAAGCTCACAGCCCAGCCAGTCAGACTGTGTGCTGCTCTGCAGGGGAATCTTACCCTGGCAACACAATAGAGGGCAGCACTTGAAAGAGTGTGCCAGCGGGGGAGAGGTGTGGAGGGACAGGTGAACAGATGGAGCTGACTGAAACAAGCTGATCAGCTGACCGACGTGTGTGTGTGTGTGTGTGTGTGTGTGTGTGTGTGTGTGTGTGTGTGTGTGTGTGTGTGTGTGTGTGTGTGTGTGTGTGTGTGTGTGTGTGTGTGTGTGTGTGTGTGTGTGTGTGTGTGTGTACCATTATATAGGACTGCCATGTCCTATTGTCAGGGCAGGTTTGTATGTAGCGATTTTGTTTTTGTTGACAGTCGGCTGCATATGTCCATGACTCTACCACGTCCCCGCACAGACTTTTGTCAGATGTTGTCATTGTCAGTTTTTAGTTTTTTAGGTCAGCACAGACACACTGATCATGTTTTCTATGAACAGTGCAGAATAAACAGCATGGAGGCTAAACAGTGTCAGGAAGTTCTCGTGTCTAATTTGATCAGTGTACTGATTTGAATGTATATACCTGAACAGAGAAACCGGGTACAGATGAAAGAATCATCTCTGTGGGTGGAATGTATTTCACACTGTGTGTAATAATATGAATATATATATATATATATTATGGATATCACAGTATACATTATGGATGATAATATTTAGAGTGAATTTGATCTGTATTGGGGGGTTTAGCTCAGTAAACCTGGATTGAACTTCACAGTTGGTTAGCTAATGACTGCATTAGTCTTTTTACGTCTTTTATTCTCTCTACCTCTCCGCTTGGCATTGAATTTCATGTTATTGAGTCATCCTCACTACACAGAGAACAGTGATAGTCCCTAGTGGGTGTCCTAGAGAACATCCACTTATCTACTAATCAAATCTCCATCAGGCAGTACTCACTGTATGGTGGATAATACAGTCCTCTCTCTGCCACGCAATACTGTAGATACCCATTTATTTATGTTGCTTTACTTAAATACATATTCCCTTTTTCCATATACAATAGAACTGAATAGTACATCTGTCATGTGGAAGAATTTGCGACACTAGGTGGGAATCCATTTTGCTAGTGTCAGGATCTGGTTTGCTGTTTGGTCCAGATCCCACTGGAAAAGCTACTTACAGTTAAGCTTGTTTCCAGAATCATGTCAAAATAAGACCCTTTCCACTGTGCATTTCGAGCTGAAATGGCCTGACTGCCCAACTCTCTGGCTGGCTAACACCGCGGTGTGCTTCTGTTTCACCCCCTACCCTTTACCTTTGCTCAATGGCTTTTGTTGGCGTGCCGCTTCACACCAATTTAGAGGTGCTCGAATATCCGAGCCGACAGAGGAAAAAAAAACATGTTGATGTGCACTTAAGCAAGGCACTTAACCTTAATTTGCTCCACGAGCGCAATACTACTACTATATACAGTACCAGTCAAAAGTTTGGATTCCTACTCATTCCAGGGTTTCTCTCTATTTTTACTATTTTGTACATTGTAGAATAATAGTGAAGACAAACTATGAAATAACATACACAATTAAGTGTTAAACAAATCAAAAATAGATTTAAGATTCTTCAAAGTAGCCACCCTTTGCCTTGACAGCTTTGCACACTCTTGGCATTCTCTCAACCAGCTTCAAGAGGTAGTCACCTGGAATGCTTTTCCAACAGTCTTGAAGGAGTTCCCACACATGCTGAGCATTTGTTGGCTGCTTTTCCTTCACTCTGCGGTCCAACTCATCCCAAACCATCTCAATTGGGTTGAGGTCGAGTGATTGGAGGCCTGGTCATCTGATGCAGCTTCATTAAATAGTATCCGCAAAACACCAGTCTCAACGTCAACAGTGATGAGGCGACTCCGGGATGCTGGCCTTCTAGGCATAGTTGCAAAGAGAGAGCCATATCTCAGACTGGCCAATAAAAATAAAATATTAAGATGGGCAAAAGAACAGTTACTGGACAGAGGAACTCTGTCTAGGAGGCCAGAATCCAGGAGTAGCCTCTTCACTGTTGACGTTGAGACTTGTGTTTTGCGGGAAATATTTAATGAAGCTGCCAGTTGGGGACTTGTGAGGCATTGGTTTCTCAAACTAGACACTAATGCACTGGTCCTCCTGCTCAGTTGTTCCCTGAGGCCTCCCACTCATCTTTCTATTCTGGTTAGAGCCAGTTTGCGCTGTTCTGTGAAGTGAGTAGTACACAGCGTTGTACGAGATCTTCAGTTTCTTGGCAATTTCTCACACGGAATAGCCTTAATTTCTCAGAACAAGAATAGAGTGACGAGTTTCAGAAGGAAGGTTTTTGTTTCTGGCCCTTTTGAGCCTGTAATCGAATGCACAAATGCTGATGCTCCAGATACTCAACTAGTCTAAAGAAGGCCAGTTGTATTGCTTCTTTAAAATCAGAACAACAGTTTTCAGCTGTGCTAACATAATTGCAAAAGGGTTTTCTAATGATCAATTAGCCTTTTAAAATGATAAACTTGGATTAGCTAACAAAACATGCCATTGGAACACAAGAGTGATGGTTGCTGAAAATGGGCCTTGGTATGCCTACGTACAGTTGAAGTTTACATGAACTTAGGTTGGAGTCATTAAAACTTGTTTTTTAACCACTCCACACATTTCTTGTTAACCAACTATAGTTTGGCAAGTTGGTTAGGACATCTAGTTTGTGCATGACAAGTAATTTTTCCAACAATTGTTTACAGACAGATTATTTCACTGTGTTACAATTCCAGTGGGTCAGAAGTTTACATACAGTAAGTTGACTGACTTTAAACAGCTTGGAAAACTCCAGAAAATTATGTCATGGCTTTAGAAGCTTCTGATAGGCTAATTGACATAATTTGATTCAATTGAAGGTGTACCTGTGGATGTATTTCAAGGCCTACCTTCAAACTCAGTGCCTCTTTGCTTGACATCATGGGAAAATCAAAATAAATCAGCCAAGACTTCATAAAAACATTTGTCTGGTTCCTCCTTGGGAGCAATTTCCAAATGCCTGAAGGTACCATGTTCATCCGTACAAAAAATAGTACGCCAGTATAAACACCATGGGACCACGCAGCCGCCATGCCACTCAGGAAGGAGACGTGTTCTGTCTCCTAGAGATGAACGTAAAAAAAGTGCAAATCAATCCCAGAACAACTGCAAAGGACCTTGTGAAGATGCTGGAGGAAACAGGTACAAAAGTATCTATATCCACAGTAAAACAAGTCCTATATTGGCATAACCTGAAAGGCCGCTCAGCAAGGAAAAAGCCACTGCTCCAAAACCACCATAAAGAAACCAGATTACGGTTTGCAACTGTACATGGGGACAAAGATCTTACCTTTTGGGGAAATGTCCTCTGGTCTGATTAAACAAAAATAGAACTGTTTGGCCATAATGACCATTGTTATGTTTGGAGGAAAAAAGGGGGAGGCTTGCAAGCCAAAGAACATCATCCCAACCGTGAAGCACGGGGGTGGCAGCATCATGTTGTGGGGGTGCTTTGCTGCAGGAGGGACTGGTGCACTTCACAAAAAGGGTGGCATTATGAGGAAGGAAAATTGGGATATTTTGAAGCAAGACGTCATTCAGGAAGTTAAAGCTTGGTCGCAAATGGGTCTTCCAAATGGACAATGACCCCAGGCATACATCCAAAGTTGTGGCAAAATGGCTTAAGGACAAAGTCATGGTATTGGAGAACACCAGCGATTAAAACAGTCTCTTTGTCCCTAGCAAACTCAACAAACTTACAGTGAGAGGGTTTTTGTGGTTCCTGAAGGACTGCCTACAAGCTTCAGGCACCAACTCATAAGCATGCAACATGGTTGTTTTAACTATATCACAGTGTAAACTGTCTTCCAGGGAGAGAGCAGCTACTACTTCCTGCGCTTTCCCAGACAATTTACATTGCAACAGGAGTGGCCAAACCTCGAGTGGCCAATGCAGCGCAACAGCCACACGCTCAAACGCAGATAAATAGTAATCAACTTCCGACTCACGGAATGGAGGGACTAAAGCAATATTTTTACTAACATCGAAGTGGCCTTGATGATGGGCAGGTTGTGAAATCGCACTGGAGCCAGCGTCTAGCTCCAGTTGTCGGATCCTCACCTCCTTGTCGATTTTCATTTTCCTAATTTCTAAATCAACTTCATCCATCTATCTTTTTGCTCCATTTCCAAACAGGCCAGCCTCACCTTTAGCCTTGCAGTTCCGTCTGAATGACCCGAAGCAAAAGATAAAGGGTCATATCGGGGCAATGTAAAGGGGGTACTAGCAACTCCTTCCTCCGCGCCGTCCTCAGACTTGGCATCGGAAGGTCTACCCGTCTCATCTCCCTGAAGCCTCCCTCTCCTCATCTTTCAATGAGAAAATTAGTTCTCAATTAACCCTCTCTGACTAGCACCAAAGCTCAGCCTTTCGGGCTTTCTCAGGGACGAAGAGTCCATAATCATCAGCTATGGCGCAAAGGTCTACTTTACGCAACCCCACCAACAGAGGGCGCTTCAGTAAACTGGGAGACTGCTGAGGCAGCCATGGTACACAGCAGCGTACTGAACACACGTAACTAAACAAGTCATCCAAACTCAACCTACCAGCACACCTCAATCACAGAGAGCTCAGAGCAGCAGGGTCCGGTGGGTTTAATGATCCCGGATGAGCCCCCATTATGTTACCTACACCTCTTGGAAGAGGGAACGCAACACCCTGCTTCACTCAACTCCCCGTGGACTGAAAGAGGTGTAGGTGACTGTAGGTGCGGGTAAGGATGACAGAGGCAGAGAATATTACCATTTACAGGGAATATATTCTTCCTTCATACGGTAATTTGGGGGAAAGGGGCTGGATGGAACCAAAGTAAAAGTTAAAGAGCCCCCTCTCCTACCTTACCTACCCACTACTTACTTATTCTTAACGCCACTTGGCGTGCTAACCAAAATACTGGGGGTGGCCCACCCAGGTCTTACCTAGTGTGCATAGACAGATAACATACTACGGGTATATGTATGCCCGCAGGCCTATTGCCTAAACACTCCCATGGTGCCTTCCCCTTCCCCCCTGGGAACAAAAACAGAATAATTACTAACGGAAATTAACAATTTCAATTTCAAAGACACTGAGTCCTTTTGGCATACACATACCACTGCAGGACCGGCTACAAAATACTTTACAAAAACTGTCTAATCAACACAGCACATACCAAGAAGTTCTCTCTCCTAACAAATGAACACTGGCATTTCAAGCTGGAGAAGGAGTTGGTAATTGCAGACAGCTGTGTCTTTTGACGAGAGGGCGGGGTCAGAGCTCCAATCTGCAATGGGACCAACCAATCAGCTGATTGGAATCCAGGAAGCCATCCTGAAACACATACACATACAAACCCAAAACACTGAAACTGGGGAACGTAACACCGTCACAAAGCCCAGGCCTCAATCCTATAGAGAATTTGTGGGCAGAACTGAAAAAGCGTGTGCGAGCAAGGAGGCCTATAAACCTGACTCAGTTACACAAGCTCTTGTCAGGAGGAATGGGCCAAAATTCACCCAACTTATTGTGGGAAGCTTGTGGAAGGCTACCCAAAACTTTTGACCCAAGTTAAACAATTTAAAGGCAATGCTACCAAGTACTAATTGAGTGTATGTAAACTTCTGACCCACTGGGAATGTGGTGAAAGAAATAAAAGCTGAAATAAATCATTCTCTCTATTATTATTCTGGCATTTCACATTCTTAAAATAAAGTTGTGATCCTAACTGACCTAAGACAGGGAATTTTTACTTGGATTAAATGTCAGGAATTGTGAAAAACTGAGTTTAAATGTATTTGGCTAAGGTGTATGTAAACTTCCGACTTCAATTGTAGATATTCCATTAAAAATCTGTCGTTTCCAGCTACAATAGTAATTTACAACATTAACAATGTCTACACTGTATTTCTGATAATTTTGGTGTTATTTTAACGGACAAAAAAAGGCTTTTCATTCATCAAACAAAGACATTTCTAATTGGCCCCAAACTGTTGAACTTGTGTGGGTGGATGAAAATGTTAGTCATTGTCCAGTGATAACTCCTTATTTCAGACATCTTTGTTGATTTGTGTAGAGTAAACCTTTAAAGGTGGTTAGCTTCGAAACGGTCATAGATGTTGTGAACATTGACCTTCCTGGAATGGATCGATTTTAAATATTATCTGAGGCTCAGAATCATGTTACTGGTTTTGTTCAAATGCCATCGCTGTTCCTTTCCTTATCATTATTAGAATTTAAATGATGGTACAGTCTGGTTAATGGGTGTTGTTGACATAATTGTGCATGAAAATGAAATGTTTTCCTCCTTCCTCTGCTTCTTCTTCCTCTAACCGCTTCAGACGTTGCGAAAGAAAGGCTTTAACGGTTGCAACAGCCCCGAGCCGGACGGCGACGACTCCATCGACCAAAGCCCGTTAAACGATGACAAGTACCGCAAGAACGAGGACCTGGATATCCTGTTCAAGCGCTATGGCGTGAGTACCATCGTCCTCTCGTCACGTTCTCTAACCTCCCTCTCTCTCCTCTCTCTGTTGTGGGAACGAATGGACCAAGGCTCTGAACAAGAAAGAGCACCGGGACTCAGAGAGCCCAGACCCCGAGGAGCCCTTCTCTCTCACCCCCCACACTGAGGAGAAATACAAAAAAATTGACGAGGAGTTTGATAAAATGATGCAGAGCTATAGGCTGTCAGTGAGTACCGTGAGCTGTACCAGACCGGACTGGATTTTACCCAGATCCGGTTGCAGACAGCAACCCAAATAATCACAGAGCACCCCACCACCCCCCACTCCTCTCCATCTCTCACACACCTCTGTACCCACAATACCCCTCTGATCGTGTGTGCCCGGGCAAGGATGTCGGGGCGCGGAGCTCAACAGTCTGATTGGAGAGTGGTCACAGGTATCAGGAATCATTCATAAGCCATTGACAGATGTCATAAAGACTACATAAAAGTGGCATATGAGGATGCCATGGTAAACGGGGCAAAACTTCTCATTATTCATTGTCACCCCATTGTTAGTGAGAAGAATCGTACAAGATTCATGCTTTTCAAGGGCGTCAGTTTTACAGATAGTGTGACCATCTAGGTTCGGATAGGCTGTTCCTCATTTTCCAGGGTGTTTTTCAGACACTCTCCAGGGCTGCCTCATAATTGGCACGCTGCCGCGGTTTATTGCCTCTTTTATTCCTCTCTCCGGTGCCAATTTTTTTATGATTCATTATTTTCCACCAGGGCTCAATAATGCCATTAACGTCAGTTTAATGAGGAGCACTCAATTTCAACCAGGCTTCCTGTCTGATCTGGCCTCCCTATTGGTCACGAGGGATGGGACTTTGTCTATCGAGTTCCCGTCGGGCCAATGTGAAGGACTTTACTGCTCACAGGATGAGCTGAACTGGATATGTACACACCTATCCCTGACTTAAGCCCTGGTTTTTTAGAATGTATTATACAACATGTACTACAATGTATTGCGTAATCTGTATTATGCAGGATATTGTCACTAAGACAAAAAACGCAATGGTGATGGAAAGGTTTTGTTCTCCAAAACTGATAATATTATCACACACCCAACCACTCACTTACATTAAAGCAGCGGTTCAGCAAAAAAAGTTTGTCTCTCTATTGAATGAGTTCAGTGAATACCACTTATCCCGCATTTAACCTAAGCCATATCTCCAACACTTTGGTGTTTGTGGTGAGCTGAAATAGCTCCTAAAAACATTTCTGAGTAGAAAGAAGAAGAATAGAATTCAATCTGCCACCCCCTGGACAGTGTAGCTTCCACCCTAGACGATTGGAAGCAAGCTTGCACTGGCTTTGGCCCCCCATCCCCCACCTTGCCCGGCACACCTTTCACAGGGCCTACTGTAGCAAACGGAAGCATACAGCACCAATCTCCTTCAACAGCATCATAATCTACCAACATGACAGCTAGGGGGCTGGGATATACACGCTTAATCCCACTCGTACTGCAATCCCCGGAGTCGAGTAGAAAGTGCTTGGGAGCATAGGGAGGCTAGGCAGGCTACAGGCATGTACAGGATTATAAAGGCTAGACTGGAACTTGCCAATTGGTGACACAGCTGATTTAGCTTTTCAGATTTAAGAGATGTTCCTTAATATTGTTTGCAATGTTATGTGTTGTGTTAGTTTGAAATTGACTGTGACTGTCAGAAAATTTGTACTAAAAAGAGACAAATGTTCCTTATTTCTCTGTCATTTGAAAGCACTCGTTTTCCCTCCTGTATTCCAACAATACTAAGATAAAAGCTGAGCATTATTTTTGTGAAACGATTCGATCTAATTGCATTATACAGAGTATTCACTGGTAAGATCAACATTGTAGTCAAATATCAAGGACCTTTAAAGGTCAACAAAACGTTGTTTGAAAGTTGTTTTTGTGGTTTTAATCCGTCACTGCTAACAAATAGGATGAGACGTTCCCAAAAGTTGAAAGGAAAACTTTCAAAGGCTTCTAGGACAAGAGGGAGGGAAGGAAAGTAGGGCATTGGTTTAATTCATTCTGATACCCTCACATCTAGGAAATACACCAATGTAGCACGCCGCTGAGAAAATAGGTTTGTTTTTTGTTATGCTGTTGAAGGCCTTGAGCTGCCTTCAATGAACCCACTTAGCCTGAGGAAAAGCTTAAAGACTATTATTTATCCAATATGATTCATTTTAGGGCCTTTATAATGACATGTACTTGACACAATGAATGAGTCACTTTACTCTAGTATTAAAATTATGCCCACGGGTAGTTATCAAATCAAATCAAATCAAATCAAATTTATTTATATAGCCCTTCGTACATCAGCTGATATCTCAAAGTGCTGTACAGAAACCCAGCCTAAAACCCCAAACAGCAAACAATGCAGGTGTAAAAGCACGGTGGCTAGGAAAAACTCCCTAGAAAGGCCAAAACCTAGGAAGAAACCTAGAGAGGAACCGGGCTATGTGGGGTGGCCAGTCCTCTTCTGGCTGTGCCGGGTAGAGATTATAACAGAAAATGACCAAGATGTTCAAATGTTCATAAATGACCAGCATGGTCAAATAATAATAAGGCAGAACAGTTGAAACTGGAGCAGCAGCACAGTCAGGTGGACTGGGGACAGCAAGGAGCCATCATGTCAGGTAGTCCTGGGGCACGGTCCTACTCAGGTCCTCCGAGAGAGAGAAAGAAAGAGAGAATTAGAGAGAGCATATGTGGGGTGGCCAGTCCTCTTCTGGCTGTGCAGATTATAACAGAACGTGGCCAAGATGTTCAAATGTTCATAAATGACCAGCATGGTTGAATAATAGCAAGGCAGAACAGTTGAAACTGGAGCAGGAGCATGGCCAGGTTGGGGACAGCATGGTCCTAGGGCCCAGGCCAGTTGAAACTGGAGCAGCAGCATGGCCAGGTGGACTGGGGACAGCAAGGAGTCATCATGTCAGGTAGTCCTGGGGCATGGTTCTAGGGCTCAGGTCCTCCGAGAGAGAGAAAGAAGGAGAGAAGGAGAGAATTAGAGAAATACACACTTAGATTTACACAGGACACCGAATAGGACAGGAGAAGTACTCCAGATAAACAAACTGACCCTAGCCCCCCGACACATAAACTACTGCAGCATAAATACTGGAGGCTGAGACAGGAGGGTCAGGAGACACTGTGGCCCCATCCGAGGACACCCCCGGACAGGGCCAAACAGGAAGGATATAACCCCACCCACTTTGCCAAAGCACAGCCCCCACACCACTAGAGGGAAATCTACAACCACCAACTTACCATCCTGAGACAAGGCCCCCATCTCCGACACGGTACAACCCAAAGGGGGGAAACCCAGACAGGCCACCACAACAGTGAATCAACCCACCCAGGTGACGCACCCCCCCCCAGGGACCACCCCCAGCATCCATACACTCAATCATATGACCCACTGAAGAGATGAGTCTTCAGTAAAGACTTAAAGGTTGAGACCGATCCCTGAGGGTAGCTGTTTGCAGAAATTCTAGCAAGGGGCCCCTGCGTCTTGGTTCCTGCTCCAGAGCCTTGCTGCAGTGCTGTAGCCTTCTGTAACCCATCCTGGGCCAGACTACACTCAATCATATGACCCACTGAAGAGATGAGTCTTCAGTAAAGACTTAAAGGTTGAGACTTTGCGTCTCTGACATGGGTAGGAGCCCTATAGGAGAAAGCCCTGCCTCCAGCTGTTTGCTTAGAAATTCTAGGGACAATTAGGAGGCCTGCGTCTTGTGACCGTAGCGTACGTATAGGTATGTACGGCAGGACCAAATCAGAGAGGTAGGTAGGAGCAAGCCCATGTAATGCTTTGTAGGTTAGCAGTAAAACCTTGAAATCAGCCCTTGCTTTGACAGGAAGCCAGTGTAGAGAGCTAGCACTGGAGTAATATGATCAAATTTTTGGTTCTAGTCAGGATTCTAGCAGCCGTATTTAGCACTAACTGAAGTTTATTTAGTGCTTTATCCGGGTAGCCGGAAAATAGAGCATTGCAGTAGTCTAACCTAGAAGTGACAAAAGCATGGATTAATTTTTCTGCATCATTTTTGGACAGAAAGTTTCTGATTTTTGCAATGTTACGTAGATGGAAAAAAGCTGTCCTCGAAATGGTCTTGATATGTTCTTCAAAAGAGAGATCAGGGTCCAGAGTAACGCCGAGGTCCTTTTTATTTGAGACGACTATAAATAGTAGAAAGTTTGACCACTTCCTTATGTCTGAAACACATGCTTCTAGCGAGGGCAATTTTGGTGCTTCACCGTGTTTCATTGAAATGTACAGCTGTGTGTCATCCGCACAGTGAAAGTTTACATTATGTTTTCGAATAACATCCCCAAGAGGTAAAATATATAGTGAAAACAAATAGTGGTCCTAAAACAGAACCTTGAGGAACATGTTGATTTGTCAGAGGACAAACCATTCACAGCACCTAAACCAGGCCAGAACATGTCCGTGTAGACCAATTTGGGTTTCCACTCTCCAAAAGAATGTGGTGAGATGGTATCAAAAGCAGCACTAAGGTCTAGGAGCACGAGGACAGATGCAGAGCCTCGGTCCGATGCCATCAAAATGTCATTTACCACCTTCACAAGTGCCGTCTCAGTGCTATGATGGGGTCTAAACCAGACTGAAGCATTTCGTATACATTGTTTGTCTTCAGGAAGGCAGTGAGTTGCTGCGCAACAGCCTTCTCTAAAATCTTTGAGAGGAATGGAAGATTTGATATAGGCTTTTGGCTTTTTCAAGAGAGGCTTTATTACTGGAGGGCCAAGCCTCTTTCAGTAGTTTAGTTGGAATAGGGTCCAGTATTTGAGCTGACCTATAGCTGAATAACTTGTTATCCAAGAGATATCTGTCCAAATGGCACAGCACAGTTTAGTGTACATCAGTGGAGTATTAAACAGTATTTTAATGAGTGTACGATAAGTGTATGTAGGAAGTGCTGTCCCAGTGCTGTATGCTCCACGTTTCCACACCTCTGCCCCATCACACTAACCCCACTTCCATCCCTCCACCCATCCATCCATCCAGCCCTCCTCTCTGCCTGGCCAGTGTGCAGTGCTGCAGTGCTGTAACCTTCTGCCTTATATTGTAGACTACCTCTCCAGACGCCAGACCTGCACACCAGCTTGCCCAGTAGGCTTTACCCATTTGGGCTTTCTCTCTCTCTGTCTTTGTCTTTCTCTTTATTTCTCTTTTTTTCTTTTCTTCTCTCCCCTACCCTCACTTGTGCTTTCTTTCTTTCTCTGCCTCTTTCTCTCTCAGTTTCTGGTGCTCTGGGATTTGAGACATCTCTACTACGGTGGAGTCCAAGTCAGATTGGTTTTGTCACCATAGTCCCCTGAACATTCTTGCCATATAGAGCATATTGAGTGAAGTTGTGTACGTGACATGACACCATTGCAGGTCTTATGGGTCAGAGGAGCTACAGCACTAGTGACAGCCCAGATGCTTTTCTGTCTTTACATTACCTAGCACTGTTGTTGTTCGTCACTAGAACAGGATAATGCAGACAAAGACTAATATTCAGTCTACTAAAATGCTATAAAGAAAGGAAAAGGTTACACTCAGTCTTGCCACATTGACAAATAGTTTGTCACAAGAATGACAGGACTCTTGTCAGATCATGACCGATACATTACAAAACAAACAATACCAAAAGAATTTAGTCTCCTCTGCTCTCCTTTCTTCCCCTGTATAGCATCGCACATACATCCCAGATGTAAACTTGTGGAATACGCTGTAGGCTAACGGGAAGGAAGGTCGATATGATGGACAGAGTAGAGCATCTTCTTTCTCTCTTTTTAAACTGGGTCCCATTCAGCACATACAGTACCAGGCCACGCTTGGCCCATATTCTATATATAGAGGCACTGCCTGCTTTATGCCATGATGAGGAAAACAGGGTGAAATGGGTTACAGGCAGAAGAGTGGACAACCCTGGCCTGGGTCCTGTCTCTGACTAGGACCTGGTGTTGGTCTGGGTCACACGGCTAGTAATATTTAGCTGACTCAGGACCGGTTCAAAGCTATTTGCTAACTACACTTCTTATACTTTGCTAAAGCAGTCCTTGATACTTTAGAGAACGTTTTAGTGACTAGTTATATGCATTTTTAAGGGTAAACGTTTACTTCAAGGTCAAATTAAGAAAATCAGCAGTCAACTTCTCAGGTAGAGGCTACATATCAGATACTCAAATTTCCAAGCTCTGTGCAAAAATAAAAAACTTGTATAGTTTCTCTTCAATTTTCCCTGCAATTAAAGATACTATGTGGGGTCATGAGATATCATATTATACATGTCACCAATAACCAATGCAATAACAATCCCATGTAGCTTTTATGATGTACACATAACCTTGCATGTGATCTGAAAGCAAACACTTTTTCAGCTTCTTGTTTCCACAAGTCACTTGCATGGTAACGAATCATGTGTGTGTGCTTATGCGTGCACATGCCTCTGAGAGTGTGTGTTAGTGTCTTTAACATTATACATGTGCCCATCGTGCGGTTACATTTCTAAGCCCCTCCTCTTCCTGTCTTTCCTCCAGTCAGCCGTCCCACAGCCCACCTTCTCCATGCCCGTCACGGTGCCAGTGTCCAATCAGAACGCTCTCCAGTTCAGTAACTCTGGCGGCCTGGTCACCACCTCCTTCGTCACCTCCACCCTCACAGACCCCCGCCTGCTGTCGCCACAGCAACCATCTCTCCAGAGGAACACTGGGTCTCCAGGGTTACCACAGCGACCGGCCAGTGCAGGTAAGGAACAGAATGGACGGTGGTTAATGGTTGACTTCATCACAAGTTCAAGTTTTATTTGTCACATGCACAAGTACAGTGACATGCTTAACTTGCAAGCCATACACAACAGTGCAGTAATTTTGAAAAAATGCATTATCAAAATGGTTTAACTAATAATACAAAATAAACAAGAGAAATAAGAGAGGAAGCTATATACGGGGGCAGTGCCAAAACAACATGTGCAGGGATACTGGAGTATTTGAGATGTACTGTACATGTAGGCAGGGATTAGGAGAAAGTGTCTGGTAGCAGGATAGATGATAATAAAGTAGTAAACAGTATGGCAGCAGCATACTGTGTGTGTGTGTGTGTGTGTGTGTGTGTGTGTGTGTGTGTGTGTGTGTGTGTGTGTGTGTGTGTGTGTGTGTGTGTGTGTGTGTGTGTGTGTGTGTGTGTGTGTGTGTGTGTGTGTGTGTGTGTGTGTGTGTGTGTGTGTGTGTGTGTGCGCTCAAGAGTGTAAATGAAGGCGTGATAGGCGGATTATACAAAACATTAAGAACACCTGCCCTTTCTTTGACAGACTGACCAGGTGAATCCTGGTGAAGGCTATGATCCCTTATTGATGTCACTTGTTAAATCTACTTCAATCAGTGTAGATGAAGGCGAGGAGACTAAAGGTTAAAGAGGTTAAAGAAGGATTTTTAAGCCTTGAGACACGGAGTGTGCATGTGTGTCATTCAAAGGGTGAACGGGCAAGACAAAAGATTTAAGTGCCTTTGAACGGTGTCCGGTAGGTGCCAGGCACACTGGTTTGTGTCAAGAACTGCAACGCTGCTGGGTTTTTCACACTCAACAGTTTCTCGTGTGTATCAAGAACGGTCCACCACCCAAAGGACATCCAGCCAACTTGACACAACTGTGGTAAGCGTTGGAGTCAACATGGGTCAGCATCCCTGTGGAACGCTTTCGACACCCTGTAGAGTCCATGCCCCGACGACTTGAAGCTGTTCTGAAGGAAACAGGGTGGTGCAACTCAATATTAGGAAGGTGTTGATAATGTTTGGTATACTCGGTGTACATGTAAACAGGGCTGAAAAGTGACTTGGAGCAGGAATATATAAATATTTATGGTAATATAGAGCAGCAGCGTAGTGGTAGTAATAGATCAAATCAATAATCATTTTAGCGGCAGGGGAGGTGTGAGGGGGAGCAGTAGCTGTTAGCCATTGAACAGTCTTATGGCCAGGGAAAATAAGATTTTATAATCTTTCAGGCCTTTCTCAGACACCACCTCGCATGTATGTCCTGGATGGCTGAGAGCTCAACCTCAATGATGCACTTGGCTGTCTGCACCGCCCTCTGTAGGTCCTTCCTGTCGAGGGTGGTGCAGTTGCCATACCAGACAGGATGCTCTCAATGGTGCAACTGTAAATGTTCCTAAGAATCTGAGGGGCTCTGCCAAATCCACATCCACATCTGTGCTGGTGTGAGAGGACCATGTTAAGTCCTCAGTAATGTGAACACTGAGTAACTTGAAGCTCTTGACCCTCTCCACTGCGGCCCCGTTGATATGGATCGGGGTGTGCACCCACTCCGGTTTCCTGTAGTCCACAATCAGCTCCTTGGTCTTGCTGACGTTGAGGGAGAGGTTGTTGTCTTGGTACCACACTGCCAGGTCTCTGATCAGGCCTACCATCGTTGTGTCATCAGCAAACTTGATGATGGGGTTAGTTGTGCGTGGCCACACAGTCGTGGGCGAACAGGGAGTACAAGATGGGGCTAAGCACACACCCCTGAGGGGCCCCCCTGTTAAGGATCAGTGTGGCTTAGGTATTGTTGCCTACTCTTACCACCTGAAGTTTACCCGTCAGGAAGTCCAGGATCTAGGGAGGTGTTCAGTCCCAGGTTCCTGAACTTGGTGACGAGCTTGGCGGGCGCTATGGTGTTGAAGTCTGAGCTGTAGTCGATGAACAGCATCAATGTTATGGATTCAGCATTGTTCATGTTCTTCATGTTTTCTTAGCAATTGTTACCATTCACATCCACTCGTATGTGCAACTTGTCCTTTTCAACATGGCCGCCGTCTTCTGTTCTTACCTCCACAGGTGCTCTATTAGGAGGTGAACTGAACAACTCCAACGGAGGATGCCCAAGCCCAGTTCGTAAGTGACGTCTACTTCTGCTAAAATACCTAGTTGGGTTTGAGTAGTTTTTACTTAGCAAATAAGATGATACTGTATACACAGTGAACTGCGTCTCTCTGTTGTAGCTGTGAAAATAGATTATTAGCTTGTTAGTTTTTACCCTTCATGGCTTTCCTTGATGTGATGGGAGTTGTGGGTTATAGTAAAGCATAAAAGGTGTATGGATTACACTTTGGGACAGACTCCACTGTTTGATGGAAGAGAAAAAAATGTCAGGATAGCTGGTCGATGGCAACCGCCACAAACACTGACACTTATGTACTCAAACACGCACATACACACACACCTGTCGAACAGCGACAGCTGAGGGTCACAGGAAAGCCACTTGTAAAAAGCTCAGGGGGTTGATAGGAAAGGGAACGAGAGAGAATGAAAGACTGAGGAAAAAAGGGAGCAAGAGGGGTAGAGAGAGACATGAATGACATGAACACTCTGGCCTAGCATCTACGCCATCTCCTCACCCCCCTTCTCCTGTCTCCCCTGACCCTGCTTTCTCCTTCCCTCTCTCTGTCCTCTCCCTCTATCGCAGCTGTTCCCCCATGTCCCCCCCTTCCACACACACACACACACTCTAATCCCCCTGGTTCAAACTGTAGGCAGAGCCATCTCCTCAGAGGTGACTTTGACACTGACCAGAGCCTCACTTCTAATCTAATTCCTCTCAGCATACAGTCATAGGTAGATGACAATATTATCAGATATTGTGCTACAATATCTTCCCCAAAACTGAATGACTGTATTATTGTATTGAGAAGAATATGTTTATCTATTTGTGACTAAGGCACTAAGCACCAAATCTTAATTTACATTTTGTGAGCATAGGTGTGGCTTTCACATTGATATCAATGAAAGACTCGTACGACAATGAGTTACACACTCATATCTGAAGTTTCAGAATCATATCCAAGTCACAAAGTCATGGAACCGGGACCACTGTAGTCACGATGCCTTTCTCTCTCTAAACTGGGGTTGTCTCAGTAACCCTCAGTGCAGTAAACAGTGCAGTGGTCCCAAGACGCAGCTCAAGTGACTCACGCTGCTAGCCCGCTGTCTCTCTCTCTCTCTCTTCCCCCTCCTCTCTCCACATCCCGTCCTCCTCCCCCTCGCTCTGTCGTTCTCAGCTGTTGAACACAGAACCAGGCTCTGGGCTCAGGGAATGTCACCATTGACGTCACCCGGCATTCCTGAGATTCCCACACCCGGCACTGGGTGTAATAGGAGTAGAACCTGGGAGAGAGAACACACACACACAGTCACACACTCACACAGCACACACACTCACACAGGTACACACTAAAACAGATATGGTGATGCATACATACAACAGATAAACACTTAGAAACATACATGAACGTACAGTTGAAGTCAGAAGTTTACATACAGTTAGGTTGGAGTCATTTAAAACTGTTTTTTTCAACCGCTCCACAAATTTCTTGTTAACAAACTATAGTTTTGGCAAGTCAGTTAGGACATCTACTTTGTGCATGACACAAGTAATTTTCCCAACAATTGTTTACAGACAGATTATTTCACTTATAATTCACTGTATCACAATTCCAGTGGGTCAGAGGTTTACATACACTAAGTTGACTGTGCCTTTAAACAGCTTGGAAAATTCCAGAAAATTATGTCATGGCTTTAGAAGCTTCTGATAGGCTAATTGACATCATTTGAGTCAATTGGAGGTGTATCTGTGGATGTATTTCAAGGCCTACCTTCAAACTCACTGCCTCTTTGCTTGACATCATGGGAAAATCAAAAGAAATCAGAAAGACCTCAGAAAAAAATATAGACCTCCACAAGTCTGGTTCATCCTTGGGAGCAATTTCCGAACGCCCGAAGGTACTGCATTCATCTGTACAAACAATGGTACGAAAGTATAAACCCCATGGGACCATGCAGCCGTCATACCGCTCAGGAAGGAGACGCATTCTGTCTTCGTAGAGATGAACGTACTTTGGTGCGAAAAGTGCAAATCAATCCCAGAACAACTGCAAAGGACCTTGTGAAGATGCTGGAGGAAACAGGTACAAAATTATCTATATCCACAGTAAAACGAGTCCTATATCAACATAACCTGAAAGGCCGCTCAGCAATGATGAAGCCACTGCTCCAAAACCGCCATAAAAAAAAGCCAGACTACGGTTTGCAACTGCACATGGGGACAAAGATCGTACTTTTCGGAAAAATGTCCTCTGGTCTGATGAAACAAAAATAGAACTGTTTGGCCATAATGACCATTGTTATGTTTGGAGGAAAAAGGGGGAGGCTTGAAAGCCGAAGAATACCATCCCAACCTTGAAGTACGGGGGTGGCAGCATCATGTTGTGGGGGTGATTTGCTGTAGGAGGGACTGGTGCACTTCACAAAAAGGATGGCTTTATGAGGAAGGAAAATTTGGGATATTTTGAAGCAAGACGTCAGTCAGGAAGTTAAAGCTTGGTCGCAAATGGGTCTTCCAAATGGACAATGACCCCAAGCATACTTCCAAAGTTGTGGCAAAATGGCTTAAGGACAACAAAGTCAAGGTATTGGAGTGGCCATCACAATGCCCTGACCTCAATCCTGTAGAAGATTTGTGGGCAGAACTGAAAAGTGTGTGTGAGCAAAGAGGCCTACAAACCTGACTCAGTTACACCAGCTCTGTCAGGAGGAATGGGCCATAATTCATCCAACTTATTGTGGGAAGCTTGTGGAAGGCTACCCAAAACATTTGACCCAAGTTAAACAATTTAAAGGCAATGCTACCAAATACTAATTGAGTATATGTAAATGTCTGACCCACTGGGTATGTGATGAAAGAAATAAAAGCTGAAATAAATCATTTTCTCTACTATTATTCTGACATTTCACATTCTTAGAATAAAGTTGTGATCTTAACTGACCTTAGACAGGGACATTTTTACTACGATTAAATGTCAGGAATTGTAAAAAACTGAGATTAAATGTATTTGGCTAAGGTGTATGTAAACTTCCAACTTCAACTGTATACTTACACAAACACATCCATGGATTAACATTAACATAGACACATAATGAATGTGAATTCTTACACACTAGAGCCCTGTTGTTCAAAGAGCCCAGGGCCTGGGGCCAACATCTGACTAACACACGTACTTTCTCCTCCTTCTTCTTCCTCTGTTGCTGGGGTAGATGAGTGAGTGTCCGGTTTCTTAGAGGAAGGACTGAGCGAGTGTCTCTGTCTGCTAGGTCGGGTACAACACAAAAAGCCACCATCGCCCTGTTCCACTTTTCCCTCGGCTGTGGCTCACACTCACCTAAATTCCCATATTCCCATCCCTAAACACCTCAGTACAAAGTAACCTTCACTGGCTGCCCAGAGTTCTTTATCCAGTTGTGAATGGCGTGAGCAAAATTAAGATGACTGTTACGCATTTGTATGTTTGATGGAGGTAGTGTGTTATTGATACTACTCCCACAAATGAGTCTGGAACAAACATCATTTGCTCCTTGCCACCCATCTGTGTGTGTGTGTGTGTGTGTGTGTGTGTGTGTGTGTGTGTGTGTGTGTGTGTGTGTGTGTGTGTGTGTGTGTGTGTGTGTGTGTGTGTGTGTGTGTGTGTGTGTGTGTGTGTGTGTGTGTGTGTGTGTGTGTGTGAACTGAAGTATGTGTGACTGAGATGAAACGGTGTCACATGCTGGTAGCATCTGGGACACGTCATGGAGCAACTTTTATCTGCTGTCGCAGAACCCTGCCCAGCTCTAGGGAGTGTGTGAGCGTGCGTGCGTAGTTGTGTGTCTGCCCACGGTACGTTCGTATGTCTCTTTGTATCTCTCTCTCTGTCTCTCTCACTCTCTGTCTGTGTGTGTCTACTGTCTGTGTTTGCCTGGTTGTGTTCCTGACAGTGCTGGGAAAGTCCCCCGCTCCCCCATCCACACAGTGAGCCTGTCTTTCTTTGAGTCAACGGCTCCTTTTAACCAAGTAAGGGGAAATCAGTCTGACGGTCTGTCCCATGGCAAGAAGGAATGCTGTTGTCTGAGTAGCTTGATGCTGTCCCAGATTAACACTGCTCACCATTGAGCCGTTCGATGAATAGACCTTCATAATGAGTGAAACCGAAACGAAGCGTACACTGTTTGATTTGTTAAAGATACAAATATTAGAGGTATTTATTTGTTTTTAAATGTGTCTTATGAGACAACAACACATTAGGAGGTTGGAATGTCCTGAGTAATAACAAAAGGTTGTTTCTCTTAGGGGTGTGTCACATGACATGAACTAAAGGGGACTTTCTGATTGTTGACATGCTGTAGGGATGCCGTAGGGTTGACATAGGTGTGACGTTGCTCCTGTAGAGAAAAGCTATGACGTTTTGTAGTGTTACGGTGTAATGCGTGAAAGGGTCAAACGAGTAAAGTTTACAGATTCATGCTGTTATTCACAGTGTGACATTTGTCCTACAGTAAGTGAGAGGTATACACAAACCACACAAACACTCCATACATTCCTTAACACCATATTAATATCTCCTCTCCGTCTCCCTCTCAACCAGCGAACGGCTACATCAGTGCCAGGGCCTCCCCCGGCCTCCTCTCCGTCTCCAACGGCAACAGCCTGGGGAAAGTAGTCCCGGCCAAGTCTCCACCTCTGCCCAGCCCTCAGATGGTGAACAGCCGCAAGCCTGATCTCCGGGTCATCACCTCCCAGAGCGGCAAGAGCCTGATGCAGCTGGTGAGCCACAGAGAGATCTACTACGGGAGCCCTACTGGCCCAAACTGAGTCTGTTGTTTTCTCACATTGATAAATGCTTCATTGGTGTCCCGCCAGTCACAAAACAATGGGGTGTTGAATCTTTATGAATTTTTGGTATTTGGTATTTTATTAGGATCCCCATTAGCTGTTGCAAAAGCAGCAGCTACTCTTCCTGTGGTCCACACAAAACATGAAACGTAATACAGAATGACATAATACAGAACATCAATAGACAAGAACAACTCAAGGACAGAACTACATACATTTTTTAAGAAGGGCACACAGCATACATATCAATGCATACACACAAACTATCTAGGTCAAATCTCTGTTCCTTCTGAGATAAACATTTAATACCTAAACAAATTGTACGCTGTTTGATTTGTAAACGGTTGAAATATGAGAGGTATTTATTTATTATTGTGTCTTGTGATTCAACTCAACACATTTTAGGAGGTTGGGATGTCTACAGTAATAACAGCGTTTTGTTTCTCAGAGTGGTGTCACTCGGAAGTGCACATTTTTCTACAAGACAGATGCTGAGTCATTATTAGTTTATAAAGTAATTGAACAATTAATAGGACAGCAATTATAGTAAGATTCAATTCAAAGGTTGATTTTGGCACTCAAACTGAGTGTGGCTTTAGGCGGTGCTAAAGAAGAATTGATGTCAAAATGCATCCGTGCATCTCGTCATAATTACTGTTCTGAATTTGATAATTTTGTGAGGAAATAGCCCCCTGGATGCTGATCCGAGTTCAGTTTTGAATTTCCCCTTAATGAGCCCAATGGTTAAGGTTAGGATTGGGGGGCTGATCCTAGATCAGCAGGTTAGTACAGAACTGTAACCCGTGTTCTCTGTCCTACTGCCCCCTGCAGACCGATGAGGAGCTGGAGTTGGTGAGTGAGGTGAATAGAAACTCCTCCTAGACTTGACTGTGTTTGCTGTGTCAACACTGTGATCTCACAGGCATGAGTGTCATACTGATATACTGGTATATTAGTACATCATGAGTATACAGTACTTACAGTGTAGTACCGAATAGGAGCACAGTACAATGTACAGTGCTTGGACACACCTACTCATTCCAGGGTTTTTCTTTATTTTTACTAGTTTCTACATTGTAGAATAATAGTGAAGACATCAAAACTATGAAATAACACACATATCAAAATATATTTTATATTTGCGATTCTTCAAAGTAGCCACCCTTTGCCTTGATGACAGCTTTGCACAGACCAAAGGACAGATTTCCACCAGTCTAATGTCCATTGCTCGTGTTTATTGGCCCAAACAAGTCTCGTCTTCTTATTGGTGTCCTTTAGTAGTGATTTCTTTGCAGCAATTTGACCACGAAGGCCTGATTCACACAGTCTCCTCTGAACAGTTGATGTTGAGATGTCTGTTACTTGAACTCTGAAGCATTTATTTGGGCTACAATCTGAGGTGCAGTTAACTGTAATGAACATATCCTCTGCAGCAGAGAACTCTGGGTCTTCCATTCCTGTGGCAGACAGTTTCATCATAGCGCTTGATGGTTTTTGCGACTGCATTTTCCGGATTAACTGACCTTCATGTCTTAAAGTAATGATGGACTGTCTTCTCTCTTTGCTTATTTGATCTGTTCTTGCCATAATATGGACTCGGTCTTTTACCAATTAGGGCTATCGTCTGTATACCACCCCTACCTTGTCTCAACACAACTGATTGGCTCAAATGCATTAAGAAGGAAAGAAATTCCACAAATGAACTTTTAACAAGGCACCCTTGTTAATTGAAATGCATTCCAGGTGACTACCTCATGAAGCTGGTTGAGAGAATGCCAAGATTGTGCAAAGCTGTCATCAAGGCAAAGGGTGGCTACTTTGAAGAATCTCAAATATAAAATATATTTTGACATGTGTGTTATTTCATAGTTTTGATGTCTTCACTATTATTCTACAGTGTAGAAAATAGAAAAAATAAAGAAACCCTGGAGTAGGTGTGTCCTAACTTTTGACTGGTACTGTATGTTATAGAATAGTGTGTAGCCATGTATACATACTATGTGTGGTAAATCCAAAATGGAGCAAAAGCTCTCTCTGTGAATGCATTGTATGCATCTTGGCACGTGCATGGGTCAACTCCATGTGTGTGTAATCCATGTCGGGTTGGGCAGGAGGAGGTCATTGTGTGTAGTCTACAGTATTCTCTGGAGTGTGTGTATCCATTGACTAGGATAAACTGTTACAAGGTGACACCAATGGCACAATGACCTCCACCCCTGGAGCGTCTGAGCCCAGACTCACACACTTCTCACCACGCACCAACACACACACAAACACAATCACTTTATCGCTCACTCTGGTTGTTCTGCCCGATGCATGTCTCTCATTCAATCCGCATGACTCTCCATTGAGTGGAACACTTCCTAACACCTCTACCAACTATTCTTTCACGTGGCCGTGAATGTTGGTGTTTTCGTGTCATAGAGAAGTCAAGAACCGTACAGGCCAGGATGTTCCCACCTTTGTTTGTATTTGATACTGTTAGTAAACGTCATGGTACTGCGTGGGCACAACATTTTTGGTTTAAAATAAGTCTTCCTGATGTTCAAGCGTTTTTCCTGTGTCCTCTGTCTTCCCAGAATGCTCAGCGGTTAGGTGGTTCTCAAGGGAACCTGTCCACGCCAGTGGTTTCCGTAGCGACGCCCAGTCTCCTAGCCCCCTTCTCCGCCATGCAGACGACCTACAACACTGGTGAGTGAAAGAGGACATGGGTACTCTCTGCTCACGGGCAATTGGGCACACACTGTATGTCTGTAGTGAGTCTTAAAGCAAGTGTATTAGGACCCGTGGATGATAGAAACACAAGGGTGAATACTTTTGATTCGTTTATTCAGTTATTCTCTTTTTGTCAGTCTGCTCTGTAATTGCCCTAATTGGCAAAGGCAGAAAGGAGCACAATTTAACACTATAAGTGAATCCTATGCGTATTCACTTTGATCAATGTGTGAGTATTTCTCTCCCTCTCTCTCTCTCTCTCTCCCCCTCCCTCCCCTTCCCTCCATCTCAGAGTACCAGCTGACAAGTGCGGATCTCACTGCGCTCCAGACATTCACGCCATCAGGGCTGCTGCCTAGCAACATGTCCACCTGGCAACAGCAACCAGCAGTGTCTCAGCAGCAACAGCAGCAACAACAACAACAGCAGCAACAACAACAACAACAGATTAGCTTGGCGTCACTCAGTAACTTGGTGTAAGTACACTTCACCGGTCACCCAATTGTATGAGTGTAGCTAGCTACATAAGTGTGGCTAGCTGCACCCTAAACCAGTGGTATTTAAAGTCGGGGTCACGACCCCTTGTAGGCTCACGGGGGAACTTTAGTGGGTTCACCCCCCAAATAATGTAAATAATAATAATAAATTAAGAGTATAGATTATTGTGTGGAACAATATACAAAAAAACTATTATTGAGTAAATGTATTTATTGGTTTCTTTTCATTTTGATAAGAGATGAAAATGCAATTCATTGAAGGTGTCACTTGATTTGAGGTGGGATGGGGGAAATTCTTGGGTTGAAAATGAGGCCCCCTGAAATTCTAGCTGAAAAATTGGGTCCCCACTGTCCTAAACGCAGATATCGGCGTTTAGGGCAGTGAGATTCAGTGAATTAACCCAAAACCCTTTCCCAAAACTATGTGACCAATCTAGTAGTAACTACTCTCCCATGCCATCCCTCTGTACCTACCTGTACTATAGCCCTTAAACACACATGCACTTACTGTATGCACACAATTTCATCAGCAATTCTGACTCACCAAAGCCGTGCGTCAATGGCATTTGACATGAAATTAAGGATTTTTCCTCAAGAGCAGCTTAGCATGGTTGCTAGCTACAATAAAGACCCAAACTGTGAATACCTCTGACCGTCACTGGTATCCACTAGCTATGGTATAGTATGCATCAGAGGAGGCTGGTAAGAGGAGCTATAGGAGGACAGACTCATTGTAATGGCTAGAATGGCATATATGGAATGGTATCCAACATATCAAACATATGGAAACCACGTTTGACTCCGTTCCATTGATTCCATTCTATACATTACAATGAACCCGTACTCCTGTAGCTCCTCCCACCAGCCTTCTCTGGTATGCATGTACCTCCACTTTGAGTTTGAGTATGTCAGGGGCTAACCTAAATAACTCCCTCTCCCTTAACACCTCCCCACGTGGATCCAAGAGCACTTTAGGTTTAGGTGTGCGTTGACCACCTGCTGAAGGCTAATGCTAGCTAGTGATCCTCATTAGCCGTCAGCTTTGTCTCGTTACTGGCATTGTTAGAGCTAAATGCAGGTTTCTGTGATTGTGGTGGCTAGGCTAGCCGTGAGGTAGCTGTATGTAACCGCCTGTTTGTTCTCCCCCTCTTGTCCACAGCATGTGGGGCGCAGAGAAACAGAACGGGGAGATGGCTAACTGCATCTCCAATTTCGCTGCTAACCTGAGGTGAACGAATTAGCATCTAGCGCTACATGTGTGGTTATCGTCATGCTTTTCCTGTCTGTCGCATCAAATTAAGTTTGTGCGGCTCTCAGGTCGGGTTCAATTCTGATGAACATAATGAAGGTATAACAGTTTAGATTCCATGTAACTTACACTGTACATTTACATTTTTCATTTTGAGCCCTTTTTCTCCCCAATTTCGTGGTACCAAATTGGTAGTTACAGTCTTTCCCATCGCTGCAACTCCCGTATGGACTCGGGAGAGGCGAAGGTTGACAACCATGCGTCCTCCGAAACACGACCTGCCAAGCCACACTGCTTCTTGACACACTGCTCCCTTAACCCGGAAGCCAGTCGCACCAATGTGTCGCAGGAAACGCCATGCACCTGGCGACCGTGTCAGCGTGCATGCGTCCGGCCCATCACAGGAGTCGCTAGAGTGCGATAGGACAAGGACATCCCGGCCGGCCGGCCAAACCCTTGTATAATATCTTGTTTCTGAGGCTTTGAGTGTTGGAACCAAAGAGAGAAATATGCAGGAATATGGCAGCCGCCCCGCACTGTGTGTTTCAGTCTCACAGGACAGCATTGACTCACACACACACCCAAACACACACCAAGAATGAGTAATGTAGTCCTCCTTTTTTGTCTTAAAGCACAGGTCTATTTATCTGTATATCACCTGGATGGCCTGACAGTAAGATCAATAGTCAGATTTCACCCATCCATACTTCATATAGATCAGTGAAACTGCTGCTTCAAAGTAAGGCACTTGAACAAACCGTTCTCATTTTGCCCTGAAGAGCAAGTTCCTCCCACGATTTGTTCTCTCACACAAGCGTTTGATTACATAGGCTATACGTACAGTCCCACTGTTTCTGTTATTTATTCCCTTGCACGGTAGCCGCAGTGAGCAGACACTTCCAATCAAAGGTGATTGACGGTTTTGCACTGCGAGCCTCGCGTTCCCTGTCAGCCCTGGTTACTCGCCGTGAGAAGCGAGGGAGAAATGATTTCTGCTGTTTTTTTCACCCCTTCCTTCTCTTGCACTGAGTGGCCAGTCATTCCAGAGCCTCCTGTAAAGACTCACTGCAACTAGCGTGCACCTGTTGACTAGCACACCAATCTAAATGTTAATGCTGTGTCAAGGGTGTCCCGCTAGCCTTCCCGCGTTGACTTGTTTACTTGTTTATTGAATCGTTTTCCACATGTCAATTGCTGCCTTCAGCCTTGCAGGATGTGTTGGTCTCTATGTTTGAAGAAGCCAGCTGATGCATTCAGGAGATAAAGGATCTGAGTTGAGGAGTTTTCAGGGGTTTTGGAGAAATGCTTCCTGTTTAGAGAACATGTCTGTCTTTCTGTCTGTCAGTCTGTCTGTCCTTGCATTAAGGACATGTCCTTTTGCATTGGAGAAATGGTGCACACACACAACTCGCTACCTCAGTAAGTTTACAGGTGGCAGTTATTGCCATTACCTTGCTATCCGTCTTACTATTAACTCGCTCTCTGTCTGTCTCTTTCAATATCTCCCTCTCTCCCCCTCTCTCTGTCTCACTCTCTCTCTGTGTCTACCTCTGTGTGTGTCTCTCTCTCTCTGTGTCTCTGTCTGTCTGTCTCCTCTGTCTGTCTGTCTCTGTCTCTCTCTCCCTCTCCCTGTCTCCAGCTGTTTTATTCAGGGAAAGGCTTACCTTTATGTCTCTACCTTACGCATGTTTTACAATGTACACAGAAACAAATAGTACACACTGCTGATTTGTGTGCTGTGCACATAATATCCTATTTAGTTCAGAGAAAGCTCCTTTATCCTCAAGGAATAGATTGTTTGCACAGACAACCGGATAGGGAATCATTGTGTCAACACATCCCCTCCAGCTTGATTACACTACATTGCAGGAAAGAGAAAAATAATAGAATTGATCAAATAAAATGTATTTAGGAACTAGATTGATGTCTTGGTCAATACATTCAAAATGATAAGTCTATAATTACATTTTATTTAGTAAATGAATACCCAATGTTTGACAAATTTTGAATGTAAAATGATTTAGCCAAGTTGTTGGGCTGTCTGTTATGTACATCAATGGAGAGCAGGTTTCTGAATCACCCTCCCTGTGTTAGTTTCTCAAACTTTCTTTTTTACCCTCCTTTTACAGCATGGCCTCTCAATCAAACTTGCTATTTGGCAGGGAAGAGGGTCTCTGCTGGTACTGTATATCTCCTCAGTCAGAGGAGGCTGGTGGGAGGAGCTATAGGAGGATGGGTTTATTGTAATGGCTGGAATGGAATAAATGGAACTGTGTCTAACATGTGGTTTCCAAATGTTTGATGTATTTGATACCGTTCCATTAATTCCATTCCAGACATTACAATGAGCCCATCTTCCCATAGCTCCTCCCACCAGCCTCTTCTATCTTCAGTGTATAACTAGCCACACAGCATGGCACTGTTTCCCAAACCTGGTCTTTGAGGACCCCCATGCATGCTGGTTTTCATTTAAAACCAGATCCAATAATGATTTGACAGAGACTCCATATGGAGATGCTGGTAATAGTCATCCATGAAACCTACTATCAACTCGGTTTAAGCAAATTTATTGAGAGATTGGTTTAATGTGAAAACTGTGCACACAATGGTCCTTCTGGACCAGGTTTTGGGAAACGGCACTATACTGTACTGTATTGTAACCATGTGCTTCTGATTACACTAGCTGTGTTAGCGCCCTGAGCTAGCCTGAAGAGCGAGCCTTCATCACTGTCACCGGCCTGCTGACTCTGCTCGTTTTGTTCTCCATAGCAACAGGACCCTTGTGGCACTATAATCCATCTACCTGTACAAGTCCATAATGCCGGGCTTACACTTGATAAAGTGGCACATAGAGGCAGAGTAACACAGTCAAGGGTTTAGGGAGTGAGTGTGGACATGAGCGAGAATATGTGTGTGTGTTGTAGGGTACATAATCACATTCTTGCATCTTTTATTGTGCAATTGTGAATATATAAAATAATATGAATGGGTCATTGTGCCCTATAAGTACACTATCTTAAAGGCCCAGTGCAGTCAAAAATATGAAAAAAAAGTATTGGTGATTCTTTTTGTTTGTTGTTTTGGCTCTTTACTCCAGCACTTTGGATTTGAAATGATACAGTGACAAAATGCAGACTGTCAGTGTTAATTTGAGGGCATTTTCATCCATATCTGGTAAACCGATTAGAAATGACAGCCCTTTTTGTACATATTCCCCCCATTTAAGGGGACCAAAGGTATTGGGACAAATTCACTTATGTGTATTAAAGAAGTCAAAAGTTTAGTATTTGGTCCCATATTCCTAGCATGCAATGATTACATCATTGTTTTGGTTGTGTTTCACATTATTTTGTGACCAATCATTTGAGTCCCTTTTATTGTAAATAAGAATAGAATATGTTTCTTAACACTTCTACATTAATAGGGATGCTACCTTGATTATGGTTCATCCTGAATGAATGGTGAATAATGATCACTTAGTCCTGAATCGTGAATAATGATGAGTGAGAAAGTTACAAATATCATACCCCCCAAGAATGCTAACCTCCCCTGTTATTCTAATGGTGAGAGGTTAGCATGTTTTGGGGATATAATATTTGTAACTTTCTCACTCATCATTATTCACTATTCAGGACTATCCATAATCATGGTAGCAATAGAATATATTCTATTCTTATTTGTCCCAGTACTTTCGGTCCCCTAAAATGGGGGGACAAAAAGTGCTGTAATTTCTCAACTGTTCACCCGAAATGGATGAAAATACATTCAAATTAAAGCTTGACAGGTTAGCCTCATGGCATCATTTCAAATCCAAAGTGCTGGAGTACAGAGCCAAAACAACACAAAATGAGTCACAGTCCCAATACTTTGGAGCTCACTGAATATTTCCACACCGAGGTTGGGATAATACCGTGAAAATTATGATATACCCTTTTAGTGTAAGAGCTGTTTGAAAATACTTTTGGGAAAAAAATGGCAGCCTGTTTTTGTGGGATGGAGTTTTGGCCTGCCTGGTGTCATCGCCAGGCGGTAAATTAGTGAATAGACCAATAACAGAGTTCCAATCCTCTCTGCCAATAACAGCTAGTTTTCAGTTTTCCCCTCTACACTCATGAGAAATGTCTCTTTGCTAAGAAGCTATTTTTGTTTATTTGTTTTCAATTCAAATAGTCAAAATCACAGGAAGGTACTTGATTGTTAGCCAGAAATGATTTCATATTGAGATAAAAAAAACGGCTGCGTTGAACCTTTTTAAGGGTGACCTGATTGAAGTGATTGTTGGCTTTTCCAATTGTGGGGGGTGGTGTGGGAGAGAGGGGGAGGGTGCTGAGGGCTGTGTGAATTTACAGATGGGACTTGTTGGAGGGGTGTGTTGTTGGAGGTGTCTGGGTACAATTGCATGAGTTACTAAATGCAAAAGATTAAAGTGACTGTGGACACATGGCACAAGGCATGGTCTTTCGGAATCCAGAGTCAGTCTGCATGGCTTGTGGACCGTGTGCTTCCGTGTGGCCTTTTCATCCAGTCTGTTTGCGTATCTGTTCATTTGTCTAACCTCAGTCCATCAACCTGTAGTCTCTTGTAAATGCTACGTCATGACACTTTGTTCCCTAAAACATTAGCAGTGAAACATTACCTGTCGTTAGCAATTAGCCAAACATGAGCTGTCAGCCCAGGGTGTGTATGAACAGTAGGGTGGAACACAGAGCACTGCACATAGAAATGAAGACCTACGCAGTTCATAGAAGGGACACTTATCTACCACTCCCATAAACAATTATATTCTTTCTCTCCAAGGTTCTGTTTGTTTTTCCGCTACTCAATTTGCTGACACATTTGTTTTCTAGGATTCCCCCCCCTCCACCTAGTGTGTGGAGGTGTTGACTCTATGTTCCATCAGCACTTACTGCACTGTGTGCTGTTGAGCAGGTCCCTGTCTGGGCTCCTGTGTTAAAAGTGATGTTCATGGTGATGTTGATGTGTGTTCGTAAGGAGTGTTGCAGTTACCCTGGCTGACCAGCAGATGTCAGCACACGTCTCACCATTTCTCTCTCTTTTCTCGGTCCCTCCAGGCCGGTAGGCCACTTACCTCAGGGCACCATGCTGACAATTAACACCAACCCCAACATCAGCATCAAGTCGGAGCCCGTGTCGCCCAACCGTGACCGCAGCACCCCGTGCTCCACAGCCGGAGGTGGCGGAGGAGGAGGCCTAGTGACCATCACAGGGGCCCCTATGTCAGGCCAGTACCCAGGGGCCCTGCGCCTGGAGCCGTCCACCCTGCAGGGCCGCTCGCCCGTCGGCAGCCTGAGCAGCAACGGCAGCTCCTACGAGGGGGACCGGGACGATGGGGCCCAGGGGCGGGCCCAGGACTTCCACCACCAGGGAGGGGCCTCCTCGGCCATGGGGCTCCTGAGGCCCTCGTCCACGCAGGAGCAGCAGGAGCAGGAGGGTGCCAATGTGAAGAGAATGAGACTGGACACTTGGGTAACATAGATGTGTAGAACAAGGGAGTGAAAGGGAGAGATGCCCCCCTCTCTCTCACCCCCCCCCCCCCCCACCCCACACCTATTTACCGTATGTACAGTAAATGCTGACCTCCACACATGCCTCCACCACACACAAACACACACACGTGCACCGGACACGCACATTTGCGCATGCTCTTACACACTTTCTCTCACAAATGTATGCATTGACGTACAAGCTGCATACTGTTTTACCCTATATTGTACTACACACACACACATATTCTCACACATGCACCCTCTATAGGGGCAGAGTAACCGAACCAGGGATTACATGTCAACATAGTGTGTTGGACAAGATTAGGATTAGAATGAGTTCTCTTTTGTTCAAACTGGCTCTGTCTCCTTTTCGTTTTGAAGGGAGAGAGAGCGTCTAGAAAACTGACTGACTATTGACTGACTATTGGCTTTGCTGGGTTTTCTTTTTACCCTCTACATCACATAATACACATCTGGTATCCTCCTGTCATTTATCCACAGTAGGTCTCTAGTCCAGCTGCACTGCTCTGTTGAGAAACAGTATGACAACCAAAATGAATCCACTTCTTTGTATCTGCCCAGTGGTACTGTTATATCCAGCTTTTGGTGTTTTTGTAAAGAGTATGAGATTGGTGAATGAGATTTAAATGGTTTTGTTGGAATATTACGTACTCTCTCTGTCTGACTTGTCCATCAGCCATCTTTACATTTCTATAAACATTTCTAATTTAGATTTAAGAACCCAAAATTCACCATTTGATAAGACAGGATTCACTGTTCTAAAGTGGACGATCCTTGTTTTGTTTAGTTTTAGCCAGGTATTTAATCAGAACCATGCAAAAAGCTGTTTAATCTGAAACATCGATACCTTGTCTAGGTCAAATACTGTTTTATCAGGGATGGGCTGCACTAGCTCTATGACACATGCTACAGATACCTACAGATCAACTTCAGATTCTACGTGTGTGTTCATGTTTTTGATATTTATTTCAAATGCTCTTTTTGTGTAAAGTTTTTTTGTTACTACCTTTGACTTTTTTTGATTTTTCCACGCTCAAATCCATCCGCACTCACACACAAAAAGTATTTTTGTTAAACAATGCCAGTGTTTCAGAAGGCTCTGAATAAGAGATGTAAACTGGGAGAAAAAGCAAAGAACTGTGTATATAAGCAATTTGTTCTGTTTCCTTCTGTATGGCTTTTATATAGCAGGGATATTGTTTTTTTGTGGGTAAACATATATATATATATATATATATATATATATATATATATATATATATAACAGCAACGATAGTAGATTTTGAGAGTAAGGGATGAACTGCATACGATGCAGAGAAAATGATAGATGACAGGGATTGTATATAGAAATATATGTTCACATATGTTCAGCAGGATATCCCTAAAAGCCAATGTGTTGATTCTCAGTGGATCTGTCTTTCTATTTGTGTGTACATTAGTGTACTACGTTGCAAAGCCAAGTGAGGGTGCTAGAGGGACAGAATGGAAAGTAGCAGTGGATTGGACTGTTTGAGTGAGCAGTGGTTAGTACTCTGATGGAGCGCACTTTAACCCCTTCCTCCCCCCAAGCCCCAAAAAATGCCCCGTCTCTTTAAAAGCCAGGTGTCCTCCAGAATGGGACAGTCATGTCTGCATGTCCTCAGGCACATCAAACTCATCCAACACACACATACAAACACATTCACACACATTAGCCAGACAAGTATCCCTTGTGCTTTATGTTAGACGAGAGTACCTCCCTGGCCACATTAATTAATTACAGCATTTCACTCGCTCCCTACCCGTGACTTAAAAGACAAGTCCATCTCACTCTCATTTGACCTCCACCACTATCAATATTCTGCCAAAACGGCTCATTGCTTCACACACTCAAACACCATACTCACATATACTCTGCACTCTGTTCAAATGACCTCACATTGTCTCTTTATTGTTTTATATCGTTGTAGTTGTTGCTGTAGGGATTGTGCAGCTTGACTCTTCAGGAGTCTAGACGATCGTCTAGAGACGGATGGCAGAGAGAGAGCTATCACGACTGCCGGCATGTTCGCACACCCTTGGACTGTAAGACTGTTGTGTCCTAAGCTTTGAACAAAACATTGACCCTGATGTTTTTTTGTTTTTTTCATAAAAATGGTAGCTATGTCTTGAATAGGGCCACACGCCATGAAGCGATGTTTCATAACTAGACTAAATGGTCACTAGTGGAAGCAGACTATGGGGAGATGGTTGGTTAGTACTCTGGACATTGGCCAATCAATGTGTTGCATAAAGCCCTGACATTATCTCAGAACAACACTAAGGGTCACTGTAATCACAAATGAAAAGACAATCGTCATGACAATAGTTAACCTGCGCCCCCATATCTCCCATGTATAATGAATGATGTTTAGAGAATCTCACTTTCCAGTGTTAATTTGTGCTGGTGACAGTTCTATTGTCTGTTTTTATTATAATTGTTCTATGGTAATTGCTATTATTACTGTTAATATTATCATTATTGTGACCATCGATGGTAATTGTAATGATGATATAGAAAAGACAATTTTATTTTTTGCGGTTTTGTGTAGGTTAGGAATCTTGTTTTATTTGAATTTATTTTATTATATATAAATATTATATTTTTGTTTTGGTTTCAATTTTTGTTTTGTTTTTTCTTCAAATGGTGTACAAATATTGCACGATTTATGACATAAAACAAAACGGCTGTAGTAATATTAGTACATGTGAGATCATGGAAGGTGGTAAACAAGTTTAATACAATGCTGCAATTTTTAGTCAAATGTATAAAACTTAGTCTACACATAGTAAAGTGGGGACAAGACACATTTAATTTATTTCCGACCAGACACAAAGATGTCAATGCATGGGCATAACACAAAAAAAGAATGAATCATGTTATAGGAAATAAATATGAAATGTAATATCAATAAGGATTTACATCACACAGAAATAAAATAGAAATTGAAGAAAAAAGTGAATAAATTATAGTTAATATATTGTGTTCGGCTAGTCTGATTTACGTTGTAAAAAAATATATTAAAAAATAAACATTTTTGTTTTTTTTGGGGAATGATATACAATTTGTGTATATTTTCATAAATAAAGTATGCACTGATATGTTATTACAAATTCTATACTGCTTTTACAAAAAAAGTGTTTGTTATTGTACCAAAGTATCCATTTGTCCCTTCTTACCCTTCCCTTTTTGCGTATGTTTTATCGTATTTTATATATTAAATAGACAAGTTGACCTACAAAGAGGTTTTGGTTTGTTATTATTATGATTTACATTAGAATGTGGATTTGTGTTAACTATCAAAACAGTTTGATCATTTATCAATACAAACTTATTTTCTGGAGAGAAAAAAAAATCTGAAACGTGATGTATCAGCTATGTTTGGTAAGTAAATATGGGACTGTTGAGAGAGTTTCTCATTAATTGCCAGAGATATGTGGAGTGGAGTGGAGTGATCTATTCTTACTATAAGATGTGCTGGTAATGCTTTGGTCATCATTATCAAGTGTTCAGATCTACTGAATTATTTTACAGCCCATAAACCTAAGCCAAATATGTTTTTTCTTTAGTTTTCAAAAATGGAAATGTTTCTAGAAATCATTTACTATATCAAATCACATTTAAAGCATTACATTTTTCGCAAGCAAAGTGATCAACTTAATTGACTTAAACTGCATGTTATGTGAGACTATGCCACGGTATTTGAATGACATAACGACAAAGGTTAATACTAATAAAACAAAAACGTTAATATAAAATGACTCTTTGTAAATCATAACTGTCATGGGAGGGAAAAGAGAAAGTCGAATGATCTTGGAAGGAGAGACTTGGGGGAGTTCTCATGGAGAAATGTTGTATTGAGGCATCTATTCATTGCATGATAACCTTTCCACTGACATAATCTCTATTTATTTAAAGAAGTGAAAGATTTCAATTTCTTAATCATCATTGGACAGTAAACAAATGCTTAATAAATAATACCATGTTTAGTCCCAATTTTCTAAATGAGAGAGATGAAGTAATGAGACAAGAGGATTGGAGCGATGAGGTGGGGGTGTATTGTCCCCTCCTCCAGACAGTTGACCATAGTGACAGCTGTTCTGTCCTGTGTAGCTCATGTCTCAGACAGACACACACTTCTGTCTCCTCCAGTGACAATGGCCAACTAGTAATCATTTATAATCGAGACCACTCAGTCTGTGGAAGTATATCTCGCAGGTTAGCGTTTTTTGTCCTGAATCTTATTCTGGAGGCAGCGCTGCAGGGTGGTCACTAGCTGGCACAGCCACAAAGTCATACAATCTGATTTGAAACCTAACCTTAACCACACTGCTAACTCTAATGCCTATCACGTGGCCAGGGTGTGGCTCTAATATTATGCATGGCCACATTTGCTTGTATATAACTGATGGAGTGAATTCACCGGGGGCCATCTTTGATTGGATTAGAGTGGGCATCTGGTACCATCCGGCTGTCTTGAGGCAAAATAAAATAATCCACTGGCTCCTGCATCACAGAGTGGACAAAATATGCATCCGAATATGTACACTGAACAAAAATATAAACGTAACGTGAAATGTTGGTTTCATGTTTCATGGGTTGAAATAAAAGATCCCAGAAATGTTGCATATGCACAAAAAGCTGATTTCTCTCATTTTGTGCACAAATGTATTTACATCCCTGTTAGTGAGCATTTCTCCTTCGCTAAGATAATCCATCTACCAGACAGGTGTGGCAGGTATCAAGAAGCTGATTAAACAGCATTATCATTGCACAGTTGCACCTTGTGCTGTGGACAATAAAAGGCCACCCTAAAATGTGCAGTTTTGTCAGAAAACACAATGCCACAGATGTCTCAAGTTTTGAGGGAGCATGCAATTGGCATGCTGACTGGAGGAATGTCCACCAGAGCTGTTGCCAGATAATTGAATGTCAATTTCTCTACCATAAGCCACTTTCAGCGTTGTGTTAGACCACAGTCTCCTCTGTTTCCTCTGTCTGGCATCGTGTAGGTGAGCGGTTTGATGATGTTAACGTTGTGAACAGAGTGCCATGTGGTGGTGGAGTTATGGTATGGGCAGGCATAAACTACGTACAACAAACACAATTGCATTTTATCGATGGCAATTTGAATGCACAGATATACTGTGACGAGATCCTGAGGCCCATTGTCATGTCATTCATCCACCACCATCACCTCATGTTTCAGCATGATAAAGCACAACACCATATCGCTGAAGCTGAAAATGTCCCAGTTCTTCCATGGCCTGCATACTCACCAGACATGTCACCCATTGAGCATATTTGCATTGGTGTATAGTACTTAAGTAGTACTTTAAAGTATTTTTACATAAGTAGTTTTTTTGTGGTATCTGTACTTTACTTTGCTATTTATATTCTTGACAGCTTTTACTTTTACTTCACTACATTCCTAAAACAATGATGTACTTTTTACTCCATGCATTTTCGCTGAAACCCAAAAAGTACATTTTGAATGCTTAGCAGGACAGGGAAATGGTCCATTCACTCACTTATCAAGAGAACATCCCTGGTCAACCCTACTGCCTCTTCTCTTGCAGACTCACTAAACACATATGCATAATTTGTAAATGTCTGAGTGTTGGTGTGTTCTCCTGGCTAGCCATAAAAAAATAAAAATAAACCATAAATAAGCCATCTTGTTTGCTTAATATAAAGAATGTGAAATGATCTATACTTTTACTTTTGATACTTAAGTATATTTAAAACCAAATACTTTTAGACTTATACTCAAGTAGGATTTGACTGGGTGACTTTCACTTTTACTTGAGTCATTTTCTATTAAGGTATCTTTACTTTTACTCAAGTATAACAATTGGGTACTTTTTCCACCACTGCATGTTTGGGATTCTCTGGATCAACGGGTACGACAGCGTGTTTCCGTTTCCACCAATCTCCAGCAACTTCGCACAGCCATTGAAGAGGAGTGGGACAACATTCCACAGACCACAATCAACAGCCTGATCAACTCCATGCGAAGGAGATGTGTGGCGCTGCATGAGGCAAAGGGTGGAAACACCAGATACTGACTGGTTTTCTGATCCAACAGATGCATCTCTGTATTCCTGGTCATGTGAAATCCATAGATTTGTATTTAAATGGACTGATTTCCTTATATGAACTGTGACTCAGTAGAATCTTTTCAATTCTTTGCATGTTGCGTTTATATTTCTGTTCAGTATAAAAACATATTTGTCATTATTCAGATTCTTGTCAGTGAGGCCAAACTCATATTCATAACCAAAATAAATACACCCTTCTTTTAGAGCTAGGGGTCAAGAGCCTGACTGTCTCTTTCCCGCTAATCAGCGTTACCATTTGACGACTGCACATTTTAGAACAACTTATACTCTATTACAATCAAGGTCATTGGCTGGGCGCGTGTGATTATTTCTGTTACCCTGTTGCTGATTGCCAGACGTGACCTTATCTCGTCATAAGGGGGACCTTTTATGTGAGAATGATTCACACATTTTTTGGAGCAGCTGATGTGGTTGTGAGATAGCAGCTGAAACCCTGTCAGAAGCGTCTGTCTGAAGTGCTTTGTCATTTGTCTGTCCTTGGTACTGTAAGTGGCACTTGTCCTTAGTGATGTATTCATACAATTATTTGAGTCTAATAGAACGAGTACACACTGTATATGCATCAGGTTGAATATATGTTTATATTCTGTTTACAGCATGGCACGTATAACATATTTCTCTTCCTTATAGCCCATTGTTTACAGGGGGTGGGCCAGTCGTAAATTTAGAACAAAAGAGAAAATGAAGGCCTGTCAAGGAGCCACCCGTTCCTCTGTCTGATTTTACAGGTCTTCCGTCACATGGAGTAAATCAATAGAAAGGGACTAATGGATGACAGATGGTTGTCGAAGGAGAACAAACACACTCCCTGTAGAGAGCTGGTATAGTTTTACACCCCTCCTGTGTCAAAGTCACACACAAACCCCAGCCCTGCAGCTGAGCCCCTCCCCCCAGGTTAGCCAGAAAGGCCCAGCTGAAATGGAGCCTCTGGTCGCAGCCGGACATAGTGACCAAACACTTTCAGCGTCTTGCATCAGATGTGGTCATCCTGGTTGTTTGTCGGGAAACTATTCTTCTATTAACAGCACTGGGCATGTGTTCCTGGGATAGAAATGGCTTGTCCATCCACAACATCTCTTTAAATAAGTATTGTTATTTCATATACTGTAGATCATCTTATGCCGAAATAACCTAGTTAGTTTATTCTTATTCCCCAAACTGAATATATAAAGTTGTATTGTCATAGCTAGTTACAAGGCTGAGTAGGAGCCATAGACCTTAGAAAATAAGAGCATGCCAGACAGCTGCCGTAATGCCATTCCAGCACCCAGCCCTTCTCTCTGTGAATGGCTGTGGTTTCCTCTTTATTCAATCAGTCATTGCACAGACTTGGGCAGTGAGCAGGCAACCGGCAGCTAAAATAGACACCATTGTTCTGAAGACTGACTAATGAATGACAGAAAGGGGGGAAAGAAGGCCATGAGGCGGGAAGAGGAGGAGGTGAGGGGAGGTCATCCATTGTTCCTTGTTGCCTATTTTCTCCCTCGGTCTTCCCATGGGATGGTTGTTTGTTATGGAGGGCCCAGTGTGGCTTTGTTAGCTAGCCTGCTTCGAGGTCAGTAAAGCTGGGATGGTGCCAAGTCTCCCCTCCCACACCGCCCCTGGGTCTCACTCACTTTAATGTAATACTCAGAGGAAACAGATAGATGCTGAGGGAGAAGCCAGCTGTTTTCTTGGCCTGGTCTAAGGGTATGCTTTCCTCTGTCTTTAACGAGCTTTGTCAAGACACTGGATATTTATTCTCGGAACCCGTTGCGCGCTAGTCTTTCCTCTATCAGAACAGACTACTGGATAATAGACCATCATTGTAAAATAACTGACAGTTTCTTAACTGACTTGCCTTGTTAAATTATTTTTTTTATTTTTTATATTGGACCAGTGTGTTTATTTGTTTATATTTCTTTGTTTTTCTCCCTTAATTTTACAAAAGCTTTAGTTATAAAAATGTAAATATTTCAATGTAGAGTATATCAAAACTGCATCATGAAATAAGTCATAAAAAGTTCTTAAGCAAATATACAATTATAAACATATTTGTCAATTAGTTTTATTTTTCCATGTTCATTTTTTTGTGTGGATTTCTACAGAGAACACTAGCCAATAAACAACACAAGTGTTTTTTTGCCATAATCGTTAACGAAGCATAGCTAATATGGCACCATGTTGTTTCATTGTCTGTTAGTTATATTTATAAAAATGAAGGCAAGCTGTTCTTCTAGGATTTCAAACCACTGCACTGCCGCTTGTAGTGTTTGAGTTGTAATTCAAATTATAATCATAAATGACACTTTTCATTGGAGTAAGTCATGGGGAATGAGTACTTTCTGAGGGTACTGTATATATCAACTGGAGTCCTTATCAAATAAACGTGCTTACGATGTTAAGATAAAAGTTGCCACTAGAAAAAAAAGCTCCCAGGTCTTGTGCATTGAAATACCTGGGTTTTTCTCTAATTGATTTCCTTCAATCAGTGCAATCAAATCAAGAATGCTTTGACTTTCAAATGTCCTTTATTTGGTTTTTAACTAAGTTACTTTTTCCAAAGAATCCTAGAGGTCATTGAATACAAAAATGGCTATTCAAACATACATTTGTAAAACTTACACAATTGGCCCTCAATGTCTTGAAATGGAGTAGGTACACTGGTGGTTAGTGTCAGCAGGGTGTGCACCAAGGCACAACTTTGGCTTTTGAAAACAGCATAAATATTTGACGGTCCATGCTATCTCGCATCCTTGGGACGTCCCTACCCCATTGAAGTTGACATTTGAAATGGTGTAGGTAAGGGTTATGGTTATATTCTAGGGTTAAGGTAAGGGTAGGGTAGGGGTTAAGGTTGGGGTTTAGGGTAGGAACATCCCAAGGATTCCAGAGAACACTGAATTGTCATGACATTCTGTGACATATTATCCTTTCATTTACTTTTCACTGTAAGGATCAATGTGAATCAATGCTCATATTCAAAGCCTGTAAAGTGTAAATAGTATTACACTCTCAATAACACTTGTTACTTCTACTTTACTCCTTATAGAAACCATGCTGAAATTGTTCCTATTCTTCCCCAGATGACCTGGAGTCTCCCTCATCTTCAGAACCTTCAGAAGTCACATTCACACCCTCTACTACATCTCTACACACCAGCTGCTTCACCTGTGAGGGCATCTGGTTGTCCTCTTCTTCAAGGGTGGAAGCTTAAGGTGTGTCACTGTCCATCTTTATGTTCCAATTGGCCGCCTGTGGATTCCAAATCCACCCAGGATAGGTTATCAGCCAAGGCTAGGTTCTGATTGTGTAGCTTGGTCACATGGTCATATGGCTCGTCCGGTTGATAGGAGGCTCCTGTTTCCAGATTGGAACCCCAGAAGTTGCTGTGTACACCAGAGCTGAGGAAGCTGTGGAGGTCCCGGCCTTCGCTGTCAGTTTTGGATGATCTCTCAGAGTCTCTCTTGTGACCTGCAAAAGGATCTCCAGATTCCAGGTGTTTGTTTGGACTTTCTAAGACTTCCCATTTGTCTGTCTGAAGACATTCATGACTTTCCAGATAGCTAGTGACCTCCTCTGCAGAATGTTCTATAAGAGCATTGCAATCCTCATAGTGAGAGACCTCCACATCTAACAAGTCTACCTGATCTGCAGTTAGATTTGCTCCGTTGGTACGTTGCAAATACTGGCTTGCATTTGGAGACTCATCATCTGTGCTGTTGGACTCTTCTATATCCGAGTTGTTCATGTTGGTTTGACTCTCAGGCCTGCTGTTTAAACTGCTGTGGATAGAATGGCTTTCAGTAAAGTCTTCATGAGTCAGCATAGAAAGGTTCTGGTCATCCTGTCCTTCTATTTTGTCTGGTACAGCTTCAGTTCCCAGTTCCTCACTGAAGACATTACCTTGAGCCAAATAGTCTGCTTTGGATATTTCTGAACTTTCTCTAAGAGACGTGTGTTCAGGTGTCATTCGAATCCTAGAGGTCATTGAATACAGAACCTCGGAGGGTATATACTCTGGCTCAGATTGATTCAGTTCCTCTCCACCTGAGGGTATATACTCTGGCTCAGGTTGATTCAGTTCCTCTCCACCTGAGGGTATATACTCTGGCTCAGATTGATTCAGTTCCTCTCCACCTGAGGGTATATACTCTGGCTCAGATTGATTCAGTTCCTCTCTACCTGAGGGTATATACTCTGGCTCAGATTGATTCAGTTCCTCTCCACCTGAGGGTATATACTCTGGCTCAGATTGATTCAGTTCCTCTCTACCTGAGGGTATATACTCTGGCTCAGATTGATTCAGTTCCTCTCCACCTGAGGGTATATACTCTGGCTCAGATTGATTCAGTTCCTCTCTACCTGAGGGTATATACTCTGGCTCAGATTGATTCAGTTTCTCTCCACCTGAGGGTATATACTCTGGCTCAGATTGATTCAGTTTCTCTCTGTCTGAAGGTATATTCTTTTGCTCGTATTGATTAATTTTCTCACCGTCTGAGGGTATATTTTCTTGCGCATATAGATTCAGTTTCTCTCCGCCTGAAGTTATATTCTCTTGCTCGGATTGATTCATGTTCTCTTTGCCTTGGGGTATATACTCTGGAACGGATTGATTAATTTTCTCTCCGCCTAAAGGTATATGCTCTTGCTGGGATTGATTCAGTTTTTCTCCGTTTGAAGGTATATGCTCTTGCTCAGATTTATTCAAATTCTCTCCGCCTGAAGTTATATACCCTGGCTCGGATTGATTTAGTTTCTCTCCGCCTAAAGGTATATTATCTTGCTCGGTGAGATTCAGTTTCTCTCTGTCTGAGGGTTCAGATTTTCTCTCTGTCTGAGGATTCAGTTTCTCTCCGCCTGAGGTCATGGTCTTGCTTTGATTCAGTTCAGGTCATTGGTCTTGCTCATTGATTCAGTTTCTCTCCGCCTGAGGTCATATGGTCTTGCTCAGATTGATTCAGTTCCTCGCCGCCTGAGGTCTGGTCTTGCTCAGATTGATTCAGTTCCTCTGAGGTCATATGGTCTTGCTCAGATTGATTCAGTTCTTCGCCGCCTGAGGTCATATGGTCTTGCTCAGATTGATTCAGTTTCTCTCTGTCTGAGGGTATATGCTCTTGCTCAGATTGATTCAGTTTCTCTCCGCCTGAGGTCATATGGTCTTGCTCAGATTGATTCAGTTCCTCGCCGCCTGAGGTCATATGGTCTTGCTCAGATTGATTCAGTTCCTCGCCGCCTGAGGTCATATGGTCTTGCTCAGATTGATTCAGTTCCTCGCCTGAGGTCATATGGTCTTGCTCAGATTGATTCAGTTCCTAGCCGCCTGAGGTCTTGTTCAGATTGATTCAGTCTCTCTGAGTGTATCTGCTCTACCTCCTCACTGTATAATATGTCTTGTGTCTGGGAAAGTTCAGTGTGAGACGCAATTTGAAGACTCAGTACTGACTCGCTCTCAATCATCTGCCCATTAAAGTGTTCACTGTAACTGGATATAGATAAATTCTCTAACTCTTGCTCCACCAATCTATCAATTCTTTCTTCATTATAGTCCTCATCGGAGCACATCATGGAGTACTCTCCAGGTTCTGTAAGTTCCTCATAGGATTGCTCCTCTTCTGCCTCCTGAATCAACTGATCTACTGCATTCTCCTCATCGTTCTCCTGTGTAGCATGCTCCTTTGTTTGGCAAGCATCCACGTCCTCTTGGTGAGTGGAGCCCATGTTACGTTCCTGATCTATGACATCCCCTTCTGACTCTTCATACAGATCCTCCATGGTGTCAAACTGTTTGGACTTGCCTTCGCCCCAGGTGCCTGATCCTGTCTGGCAAACCTCCCTGTCCTGTTCACCATCACTGGAGTCACTCTCGCCCATGTGTGAAGCCTGAGTGTTGGCATCCGTCTCGTCACTCTTGTAACGGATCAGGGGGTGTGTGTCGGCCAGTGTGTTGTCCTGAGCGTAGCTGTCACCATCTAGCTCAGCCCTCCATGAAACAGAAGTATTTTGACAGTAGTTTGCCTCATCATGATCCTCTTTGTCATTGTCGGATATATTCTCTCTGCCTAAAGGTATATGCTCTTGATCAGACTGATTTGGTTGGGTTTCTCTGTTATTCCACATCTCTTCCTCTTTCATATGATCCTTTCCTTCTTGATCCATTCCTTCATCCATTCTTTCTCTAATTCCATTCTCTTCATTGCATCCTCCCACTCTATCCCATTCATCATTTACATCCCCATTGGGGTGCAATGCATATTGTTCCTCACGTTTATTATACATATCATTTTCATCATCCCCTTTTGTGAAATTTATATCACCTTCCTCCAGTCTTTCAACATGGTGAAATACTACCTCTTCTGACCAGTGAGAAGCTTGAGCAGATTCATATGAGATAATCGCCTCTCGGTTGAACTTATCGATTCTTTCTGTCACACAATTTTCGTTATTGAACCCAGCCAATCTTTCACAATCATCCTTACCATACCCATAGGGGCGCAATTCATCTTCCAATTGCTCCTCATCTTTGTTAGACATGTAGTTTTCATCATCCTCTTTTGTGAGATTAATAACATCTTCCTCCACACTTTTAACATGGTGAAATGCCTCTTCTGAACCGTGGGAGGCTTGAGTAGATGCATATGACATATTGTCCTCTTGGTTGAACTCTTTTGGCTTGTTGTACTCAAAAGCTTGACTGATAGTGAAGGTCTCAAATGCAGGTTCTAGCACTAATTTAGTTTCAGACTCCAAGCCTTCTTTCCCCACCCATTCAGCGTCTTTCCTTGCTGTTTCGAGATCTCTTTCCTCCAATGCATTCATGGGACCGTAAGGCAGATCTAGTAGAGGTTCCTCCTTTTCAGAAGACATTTCAAAAGGTACATCATTATCATCATTCGCCGAGAAAGCAGAATGTGCCCCTGTCACTGAACCTGCTCTCTCAAAGCTCACTGAAGGGCTGTATGGCTCTTGAGCATCAGTGCTGAACACAGTTGGCATACTGAAGCTGATCTCAACCTGGTGACTCATGGCATGTTCCAGAACTGGTTTGTCTTTAGCAACCCAGGTTCTGACTATGTTCTGATCCTCTTCCTCCTTTTCTAAATCCCACATGGATTGTTCCTTATGGTCAGAACCAAGCCAAGATACAACATCAGCTCCTGCCTCTTCAGTGGGAGGTGAGAGAGGCTCAGCATAGTTGACTTCTTCATGGACATCTTGGGGTCTGAAGTGGTCGACTGAAATTCCATCCTGTGGTACTTTGGGGTAAGGCGTTGACCAAATAACCTGCCGGTTGGACCCTAAGTCAAAGTCAACATGCTCTTCCTCTGTCTTTCGACAACTCTCAGGTGTTTCGTTCAGGGTTACCTGGTTTTGAGTCCAGATTGGTGATGCGGACATCGTGGTTACATTGGATCGTGGGCTTGCTCTATGGATGGTAGAGAAGGGACTGATCATGTGACTGGTAGCCAGCTGTGTCTGGAAGCTTTGCTTAACCCCTCGAGAGCTGGGGACTCCATCTGTGAATGACATAGGAAGATTATTGAATAGGTAGACCATGCATAATGGTAATGGGTAGGCCACAGGCCAGGGACTATCATAGATAGACATCAATAAAGTTGAAATGATACTGACAGTAATCTTGACAATACCAGGAAACATTCACCAATGCTTTGATTGTTTTTTGAATGCAAATCTCTGCCTATTCCAAAACGTCTTCAGTTTTATCTTAGGTTGACAGATCTCGAAATCCCATCCCAAAGGCAATATTAGGAGACATGTTCTCCTGAGGTTAGACAGTAATGGAAAGATATTGATCATGACTTCCTTCCCCTCCGGTCTGAATTACCGGAAAGCAAAGCCATATGGCTCAATGACCTTTGGGGACCCTCTTAGGTAGCTTGTGTTACAGAGCACAAAGCATCTATCTCAGCCCCCTAACCAACCCACACCATCCCCCGGTCTTTTTGGTCTAATGTGATTATATACAGTACAATACAGAGTCAGGACTCTCCTATCTCTTGGTTTTGAGTAAAAATATACAGTAACAGGAATACATGTCATGGAGGTGATGGCTTTGACGCCTATCAATATCATGTTGTATTACAACACGGTCACTGATATAGCTGGTTGATTTCTGCATGAAGTGATCCTTTACCAGATGTGTAGGTACTCCTTAGCTGATTTGTTGAAGAGAAATCCCCCATCAGACTTTCATTGTCCAGTAAAGCTCTGAAGGACAATAACAGACACAGACAAACGAGAGAAGGAGTCATGAAGGGAAAGTGATGTAATGTGTTTTGCACCACTATCTAGAAAATCTTATGTCCTGGTTAGAAGCAGCTTGAATACTAATGTGACGAATAAGCGAGATCATTTTAGTTTGGCCATACTAGGGGGCTTTCTGAAATAAGTGTCGTAGGGTGGGGTCAGAGGAGTGAAGTGGGGAGGGCTTTTGTTGCCAACATGTTATTGTTGTTATTGAAATGTGGGGACGACATTGTCATTGACGAGCCATCTGCAGTGCACACCACTACCATCAATTCCCCCGCTCACATACTCACAGCATCAAATACAGGCATGCACGCCCTGACATTCTGATTAGCCCAAGCAGAACGAATACCATTTGTATTCACAGATGCGGACCATGCCCATTCACACACACATTTAAACCAGCATCTCTAATGAAACAAGCATCTTAAATACTTATAAACTGGTGCACATGAATATCCCAATATGATCCCAGCATGCCATTCCAAGTGTTGCTCAATGTGTTCTATTGCGTGTTGGGATGCACTGTGTAGGTGCAGAAAAGATGAATTTGACACATTTAGCAAATCTCTTTGAGACTTGCTCTCTGCTTCTCCCCCTGCCTCTTATTCCTGTTACTCTAGACTCCCATAGTGTCACGTCCTGATATAATAAATGATCATGGACACTTACAACGCTGCATTTTGGTCCGATCCTTCCTACTCCTCATCAGACGAAGAAGAAGGTTGTTACACATAGCTCATACGTTGATCATTCCCTGCTGATACCTTGGGGTCACTATGGAGGGGGAAGAGCAAGGCGCCACTCTAGAGGCCCATATAAAGTTACCCTGCTCAAGACAGCCGAGACTGGCCTTTTCAAGGGGATGACCTTTAGCCCAGACGGCTGAGCCCTATTGGACAACAGGCCTTGGGCATCTACATATTGTTCCACATTCTCACAGGGGGAGGGGTGATGGGGCTCAGTCTGAACTTCCAGTTGAAAGGCCATCTTTGAATGTGATAAACTAGACGTCTAAATCAGCATGGACATGGGGCTAATAATGACGGCTTTCTCACATATCGGTGGAAAGGTATATAAAAGAAAAAGAACATGTTTGGCAAATAACTCTTGGAAAAGAAGGGGAAGATATTAGTGAAGATGGGATGAGTGGGACATTTTGCCTCAATTTTCATATTCTGATCGACAGGCTTTGTTGCAGACATGTCTCTTTTTCATCTGTTTCATCAGAGCATGTTCAAACCAACTTGAGGTGACCCTTTTATTTGAACCTTCCCACGCCTCTCTTACATACAACATGACACAACCTCTGATCACCTTTGGCTGTGGACCAATGGTCTTTCATGGCTTCCTCCCCTCGTTTCCTTTCCCTCTACAGCTGATGAGTAAAATAATTGGATGGATGGCCATCATAACACTTTCACCTGCCATGGTCTATCAGATCAGTGGTTGTGAAGGAAAACAGACAAGGAAAACAAGTTAAGACTGAAGTCCAACTTGAGATCCTTGTATGTAAGTAATATTTTCAAGCAAAGCTCCAATTGACATTAATGCATGATTTACTAGTTACCCTTTAGCATTTGGCCCAAAATGTATATAGATTAGTGCTAAAGGTATGATGAGGAAGGTACTGTAGCGTCTGATATATGTACTGTGACATGTACCGTACCTGTATGTGGCCACCTCCATGCCTAGAGACATCTTCAGCTGCACCAGACCCCTACTTTCTGTCAGAAGAGTGTCAATCTGATTTCCCAGTGCCCCCTTCTCCATCTCCAACACCTCCAGATGGGCCTGGGGAACAGGAAAAGGGAAGAGAATTGATTAGAAATAGCATTGATGTCATCCAACAATAGCACATGTATTGAAGGAACTGAATTCTAGTTCCTGGCCCCATGTCAAGAGCTTATGCCCAGCATAGAACATAGTTCTATGCTGCATCTTATGGTTGGGCCCCAGTGTGGATTTTTGACCTTTCTAGACAAATTCTGACCTGGAACAAATTCCCTGAGCCCCAGCCTGTGCAGAGCCCAATATGTTGTTTGTGTCCAAACATTTCATTAGCATTTCAAATGAAAGGGGGCACAATATAAGCCTTCTCAGCGATACTGCGTTGGTGTGTTTCTTCGTCATAGATATCATCAGATTCATTTGGACAAAAACACCTCTGTGCATTTTCATAAAATTACCATCTTTTCCCCGTTTTTATTTTGGGCCATGTCCATTTGAAAAACGTTCTGCTATGACTGACATTTCAAACGTTTTGTTTTGCTTTGGTTTGCTCAACTGGAAGCAGCTTTAGCTGTCTCGATTAACTGGCAAAATACACAACAAGCACATTGTCAATTGCCTTTGGACTGAAGTCATTCGAAGGTCCTAAATCCCACACAGCAGTCACATTCAAACAACACACTCAAGACATTTTAAAGAATGTATGATTATTCAAGCGTCACTCAATATGTAATTTAATAGTAGGGTTAGGAATCTCACTTTTATGGCTCAGTTCAGGTTCAGGTGATTGATCTAATTGATACTGTTAGATGATTGCATTGGCAAATGACACTGTTATAACAAAGTTAACTATGAGATACTGACATGAATAAACCCACACCCATAAATATGCCCACAGCAAAGATCGAGGTCGGCTACTTTAACTGTTCTTACCTGCAGGTTTTGTATCTCTTGCCTCTGTCCGTCTCTCTGTTTGGCCACACTCCTCTCCAGACACTGCCTTCTATCCTGGGCTGAATACAGCTCATTCTCCAGGGCATGAAGTTTCAGTTGGCTCTCATTCTTCTCCTGGCCCACCTGGGCCAACCGGGTTCTGGCCTGGTTTAGAGACTCGTCCAGGCTGTCTACCTGGCCCTGAAACACCATGGCCGCCTCATGCCATGCCCTGACAGCCATCTGGGAGTACTCCTCACCCAGGTCCTGGAGGCTTGGAAGCTGGGTGCCCGTTTGGGGTGGAGGAGATGGCAGGGCAGGTCTGACTTGGATTAGTGTAGCCTGGAAGCCAGCAACATCTTCCTGGTGGGTTTGTATCTGGAACTGGATTTGTTTCTCCAGCTGGCTCACCTTCTCTCTTAACCAGATCTGAGCCCTCTTCTCCTCCTCCATCTCCTTCCTGCTGTCTGCCAGCTTCTTCTTCACCTCCACATGGGCGTCCGCCTCCCACCGTCTCTGCAGCCCCAGGACTTGGAGCTCCTCACCCATACTCCCTAGCTCCAGCTCCACCCGGTCCTTCTCCCTCCAGGCTTCCTCCACCTCCTGCCTGGCCAGGCTCAGCTTGTCTTCCAGGCCCATCCGCCCCCCCTGGCCACTGACCCTCAGGGCCTGGAGCTCCTGGCATAGTAGCTTGTTCTCCTCCTCCAGCAGCCTCACTCGGCCCAGGTAGGTCTCCAGGCGCTGGTTGAGGTTCAGCATCTGGAGCTTGTTGTCGGTCCGGTGGCTGTGGTGGTGTCGGAGGCTGTGGAGCTCCATGTCAGAGAGAGAGGACAGATAGTGATGCTGGTTGAGTAAAGAGGGCCTCGCTCTGGAGCAAGCAGTTTCTGTCAATGTGTGTGAGGTGCTGATTTGGTCTCTCTCTCCAAGCCTGTGTGTGAGGGTCAGAATGTGCTGTGAGGCTGCTTGCCTCCTCTAGTGTGACCGCTGGTGAGATACTCTCCTTTCATACTGGAATTAATGCAGGGGAGGGCAGAGGGTAGGAAAGGGGAGGAGGGATGGAGAGGAGGGAAGAGAGGGAGGTGGGAGTGAGAAGTGATGTCATTTAGGGGTTAACTCTAGCACTGCTGGAATGTCTTCTGCATCTTATTCACTGGGAGAAATTCACATTTTGATTGAATGATATTTGTTATCTCTCTACAAGCACATATTCAGTTATTTTTATGAAATCATGTATTTCTTTACACCAGTTTTTTTTCCTGATACACACATGTTGTGCGCAATTGTGAGACTAGACTACTGATTGTAATATGTAAGGCTAAATGCAATAGCATAAATACAATACTCTATGATGAATAGACTTGACAGGAAGCCTAGAGGAAACATTTATATTTGAACTAAGACAACTCCGATTGTCACACGTGATGTAGGTTTAGAAATTATAGGCTAAATCAATCTAATTAGATAATTGATTGACTTAATAAAGGATAGACTACCATCTTGATTTTAAAAAGTGACGTAGCTACTTTCAGATCAATTTTGGCCTCACTACTACCATCTGGTGACAGTATTTCAACATTGCAGCAGCCCCACGTCTACATGGTAACAACTCCACTTGTGATAAGGTGCGTCTCGGTGAGAGGTGTAGGAGTCAGGCGCAGGAGAGCATACACACACACACACATAGTCCACCAATACAAAATTGGCACAGATGAAAATCCAAAACTACGCTCTCGAAGGAACAGAAACTCGTGTCAATACAGGGAGGAACAACCACAGTTCCGACACTACATACACGTACTTAATAGCGAAAACAATAAACAGCATAGATAATCGAACGCAAATACACACAAGCCTAATTGAAACCAGGTGTGAAAAGGAACAGACAAAATAACCAGAAAAGGAAAAAGGGATCGGCGACGCCGAGCGCTGCCCGAACAGGGAGAGGAGTTACCTTCGGTAGAAGTCGTGACACCACTTCAACCTCGATCCTATGGTTGAAGTGAAAATCTATTGCAGACATATGGGAAATGAATTACAGACAAATGATAAACGCATTACAACATTTTCTGAAGTCTTAGCAAATCAGGGTATTACATTTTACTTTTAAACCAGTCAACCACAATGTGGATTGGCCAACTTCTCAAAAAACGTCTCAATCAACCACTGACAAGAGGGTATGGCAAGTCTTCAGAGGTATCCTCACACTAAAACAAGTGAGCAGAGAAAGAGAGACACTCCGATTTCTATTTCTGTACAAAACTATTTCTGTTTTCTATTCAAAGTTGTAGGCCAATGGTTTTCCATACAGATTTTCATACTGACTTCTGCATTGTCATTCAGTACCATCATGACAGTACGCCCATGGCACTTCAACACAACTTCCTCTTCTCCGTCAGATGGAACAGTGAAATTGTTGTCTGACATGAATAACGCAAACCAGAGTCAAAGCAGAGGTACTAATACAGGTCCTAATAGGGATATAAAAAACAGGGTCCACCCTATAATATAGTTCAACACTGGGTAAGGTTTATCTGTACACACTGTTGACGACAAGTCTAAAGGATGGCAGAAGAGCTGCATTATTCTTCCGTGGTTTTCAAGAATCCCATCGTTTCTTCGCCGAAAGGTGGGTCTTGGCCTTTCTTTCTCATCTCTTCATCAATGTCACTGTCTTCTTTTAGTTCATTTCTATCGGTTTACAAAAATGTTATAGACGGAAGACTATAACAACCACAATTATTTGTGAAAAATCAAATTGGAGGGTGCTTAAAGAAAGTGAGCCAGATATGGCAGCTATTTATGCTGAATCATGTTCATGTTTTTTTTGTCTTTGATGGCAAATCTACTCTGCCATTACGTGTTAATCAAATATCTTTGATTAAATCAAGTTTAAAAAAATGATTTAATACATTTTAGATTGAGGCTGTAAAGTAACAAAACGTGGTTAAAGTCAAGAGGTCTGAAAACTTCCAGAATGTACTGTATAAACTGAATTAGCGTAATAACTGAACAAATATTTAATGTCAACAGATTTGTTTACTGTCTCTTGCACAATGATATTTCTTCGTATTGGTATTTGGGCTGAGATGCATGTACATCTGGAATGGAATGAAAGAATGACGCCAGAGGGGATGGCTGATGTTTTCCTGTGTGTTTTTTCGCATCGTAACTTATTTTGTACCTAATGTTGATGCTACCGTCTCTTATGACCAAAAGAGCTTCTGGATATCAGAACAGAGATTACTCACCTCGAACTGGATGAAGACTTTTCTTTAATGAGTTTGACGCAAAGGATATAATGCTGCTCCCGGACAAGGCCCAAATCCCCGTCATTCGCATGAAGGAAATAAGGAAATACAGGGGGTGCGGATCAAGGTACCTTGTGAGAATTTGTTTGCGAGTGGGTAACTGGCCTCTACCATCCGTTCTATTGGCCAACGTTTAATCACTGGAGAATAAACTGGATGATCCCAGTTCAAGACTATCCTACCGACAGGACATTAAAAACTGTAATATCTCATGTTTCACTGTGTCGTGGCTGAACGACACAGATAATATACAGTTGGCTGGGTTTTCTGTGCATTGGCAGGACAGAACGGCTATGTCCGGGAAGACGAGGTGGGGGTGGGGGTGAGGGTGTGTGTCTATTTGTCAATAACAGCTAGTGCGCGATGTCTAATAAAGAGTAGCTCATGAGTACCTCATGATAAACTATCTACCAAGAGAGTTTTCATCTACATTTTTCAGAGCTGTTTATTTACCACCACAAACCGACGCTGGCACTTAGAGCGCACTCAACGAGCTGTAAAAGGCTGTAAGCAAACAAGAAAATGCTCATCCAGAATTGTCGCTCCTAGTAGCCATGGACTTTAATGCAGGCAAACCTATATCTGTTTTACCTTGTTTCTACCAGCATGTCATATGTGCAACCAGAGGAAAGAACTCTAGACCACAACGGTGTCGTCAGCAAAAAGAGTCCTAGAAGTGTGGTGCCAGGACAACAACCTCTCCCTCAACGTGAGAAAAACAAAGGAGATGATTGTGGACTACAGGAAAAGGAGGGCCAAACACACCCCCAGGGCACAGGAAATGAAAACACACCCCCAGGGCATGACAATGCCTTTTCCTACTCAGGAGACTGAAGAGATTTGCCATGGGTCCCCAGATCCTCAAAAAGTTATACAGCTGCACCATTGAGAGCATCCTGACCAGTTGCATCACTGCCTGGTATGGCAACTGCTCGGATTCCCACCATAAGGCGCTACAGAGGGTAGTGCGTATGATCCAGTACATCACTGGGGCCAAGCTTCCTACCATCCAGGACCTATATACTTGCCAGTGTCAGAGGAAGGCCCAAAAATCTGTCAAAGATTCCAGCCACCCAAGTCATAGACTGTTCTCTCTGCTACCGCAGAGCAAGTGGTACCGGAGCACCAAGTCTAGGTCCAAAAGGCTTATCAGCTTCTACCCCTAAGCCATAAGACTGCTGAACAATTAATAAAATGGCCACCCGGACTATTTGCGTTGACCCCCCCCCCCCCTTTTTGTTTTTACACTGCTGCTACTCGCTGTTTATTGTCTATTCATAGTCACTTTACCCCTACCAGTGTTATACCACTGCACTGTGAGTTTATCTATGATATTATTAGAAATGATTAAGTGATTACAGGTCAGAGGTCACAGGACTAAGATATGCAAATAACAGGGTTGAGATGTGCAGCAAGTGGCTGGATATAGGTTACTGTTGGTGACTTGGGTTAATACAGGACTAGGCAACGTGGGTAACAGGGCTGAGATAGTAAGGCTACAGGGATGAGGAGTTTTGGCAAAGAAACTGGGGTCTATGACTAACAAATAGGGCAATTAAGGCTAGGATATGGGTGTATCGGTAGTTGACTGTATGAATATTAGGGTACTGACATGTGTATGTTAGGGTTAGGGGATGGGGGTAACTGGGCTGGGGTGTGTGGGTAATTGGGCTGGGGTGTGTGGGTAATTGGGCTGGGGTGTGTGGGTAATTGGGCTGGGGTGTGTGGGTAATTGGGCTGGGATGTGTGGGTAATTGGGCTGGGGTGTGTGGGTAATTGGGCTGGGGTGTGTGGGTAATTGGGCTGGGGTGTGTGGGTAATTGGGCTGGGGTGTGTGGGTAATGGGCTGGGCTGGGCTGGGGTGTGTGGGTAACTGGGCTGGGGTGTGTGGGTAACTGGGCTGGGGTGTGTGGGTAACTGGGCTGGGGTGTGTGGGTAACTGGGCTGGGGTGTGTGGGTAACTGGGCTGGGGTGTGTGGGTAACTGGGCTGGGGTGTGTGGGTAACTGGGCTGGGGTGTGTGGGTAACTGGGCTGGGGTGTGTGGGTAACTGGGCTGGGGTGTGTGGGTAACTGGGCTGGGGTGTGTGGGTAACTGGGCTGGGGTGTGTGGGTAACTGGGCTGGGGTGTGTGGGTAATTGGGTTTAGGTGTGTTGGTAAGTGGACTGAGGTACTGTATCTGTATTAATTTCTATTCCCCACAGAGAAAAAAGAGGAAGAAACAGCATATGCTGAAGTAAAGGCTAAGGGAAGTGCAGTCACTCAACAAAATCCTGCCACAGCAGGTGTGTTTGAGAGAGAGGGCTAGATTCAATCCGTACTGTGGAAGATCTGAGTTATAGCATGATTAGTCTCTCTAGAGATCCAGGTTGCCTCCTACAATTTTCAAATGTTCCGGCTTAACACCGTCTGTCTGTACGTAACAGAATGTCAGTTTGGCATAGAGGAACTACGTCACTGCCACTTATCCGCTTGAATAACATACTAAATAGTAGCTAGCGAGATGGAGATCACAGAGGTTATTTATTAATGGTAGCATTTTGCAAGTGGCTCGTCATTTGTTTCAAAGTGCAACGTTCTGACACGCCTGCCTCGTGATTTGTTGGGAGAGTTGTCTGTTTATCCTTTATTGAAATTGCTGAAAGATTCTGTCGTTGACACCAGACCTTAGTCATTGCTGTTGCCAGACTTACGAGACTATGGTGCAATAGAAATATTAAGGTCATTTCTGAATTACCCGACTAATGCAGTGTTTACTGTGAATGCAGAGTCTCCACAAATGTCTTTCAAATTTCATTCACGCTACAGCACAAATCTTCCATGGGCCGGATTGAATCTACGCCATAATCAAATTATCCACCTTTTATTGTTCAATTATTAGATTTCATCAGCTGATGGAATAATGCTCACCATTAAATGTATATTCTTATGCTAACAGCATGGTTATAATAACATGACTCTTATCTTTGCTATTCCTAGTGGACGAGAAGTCTGCTCTCCACTCTCAACCCTTTCGAGGACCGGCAGTGTGTTTGGGGCTTCTTTGTGCCCTCTTAGTTTCAGCCATTATAGGCCTCTGTGTCTACTGTGAGTATGTGGATCATAAAGTATTATGGATTTTGGAGGGGTGTAGAATGACATCGTAGAGTAAACATGTCCTTCTCTCTCCATAGTCAGCACTGCTCTCTCAGAGCACAACACAAAGTTGGTGGGGGAACTGGCGGCCAATCAGGACCTAATGAATCTCAATAGCAATCTGAGTAGAGCCAATCACATTTTGCAGAGTGATTACACCAATGTCAGCACCACAAACCGACGTTTAGCGGCAGAGAAAGAACATGTGTCAAGAGAGAGGGATAGACTGAACTGGAATCTTCAGTTCATATTTCAGTTTGATGACTTTCCGGTCAAGAAATATTGTTCACAAAACGTTGGCTCAGGAGGTAATCCCCTTTCTTGTACATTAAAATACATCACTTATTAGATATTACACTTAAAATGAATATACAGTATTAACAAAACTAATTTTGTTTATATTGTAGCGTTAATACTGTAAATGTTTTATTGTTGTAGAGAGAGTGTGTAACTCTTGCCAAGATAGCTGGATTTTGTTCCAATCTAGTTGTTACCTGATTGTGCAATATGACCCTCCATGGAAGACCTGGACAGAAAGCCAACAATATTGCAAACAAGAGAATGCTGATTTGCCCGTCATTGGCAGCCGAGCAGAACAGGTGGGACACTGGTGCAAACAAGAGTTTATAGCAGTGGTCTAAAGTACTTGAGTAAAAATACTTTAAAGTACTACTTAAGTCGTTTACTTTACTTTGAGATTTACTTCACTACATTCCATTAGAAAATGTTATACTTTTTACTCCATACATTTTCCTTGACACCCAAACGAACTCATTACATTTACATTTAGCAGGACAGGAAAATGGTCCAATTCACACACTTACCAACAGAACATCCCTGGTCATCCCTACTGCCTCTGATCCGGCGAACTCCCAAAGCACACATGCTTCGTTTGTAAATTATGTCTGAATGTTGGAGTGTGTCTTTGGCTAGCCGTAAATTTAAAAAATAAAATAAATGGTACCGTCTGGTTTGCTAAATATAAGGAATTTGAAATGACTTCCACTTTTACTTTAACTTTTGATACTTAAGTATATTTTAAACCAAATACTTTTAGACTTTTAGTCAACTAGAATTTTACTGGGTGACTTTTACTTTTACTGGAGTCATTTTCTATTAAGGTGTTAGGTTGAAATGACCAGAGTAAGAACTCGACAGACACTATGAAACCTTAACCCAAGTTTATTCTCCCCAAAGGATCGAACAGCTGAATCGACAAAAACATGTCGACAATAGTAGTGGTATTTGTACCTCGCTTTGGGTGGAGTCCCCTCCTTCTCGCCAAACATTGTATCTTTATTGCTCGGCAGGAAACTAAGTGATACAGGCAATAAACTTTTCTTTCTCCCTTAAAGTGACCTGACCTCGACCCCCTTCATCACTAATCCATGGCTCTCTCCCCTTATCAATGCCTGGTACATGTGATCACTTTCCCTACACTCAGTACATTCCAAGATTAAATGCACCCACCATATACCTTCCCCCTACAGATAGCCATTAACCTCTGGTGTAGCCCCTCGGCTATGGCACCCCTCAGGTATCTAGTATAACTAATGATAAATAACATTTCAAGTTCAGACATCCAAACCCATCAAAGGTATCTTCACTTGTACTCAAGTATGATAATTGGGTACTTTTTCCACCATGGGTTTAGAGGGACAGATTCACTCAACCTTTAAGTCAATCAAACAATGAAAACGACTGAAAAGTGAAATAGGAACTAGATTCAAATGTGTGATAGCTATGAGCTCAGGGTACAGCAGTCAAAACTAAAAGACAAAAAGGACCAAGCCCATTACAATGCTACTTCCTGTTGTGCTCTTTGTTATTTCTCATTTGGACCTGATTACATTCACGAGATACAACATTTACACACTGCCTTCCGGAAAATGTGGATATGACTATAAAATGTACCTTTTCCCTAACACTTCATGTGTGGTTTCACTCACTTCTCATTAAGGAATTCATTCATAACCACACTAAAGAATACTATGATAAGTACCATGGGTATTGGATCGGTTTGACGGACAAAGCTGAAGAGGGCAAATGGCTCTGGGTTAATGGAGGTCATCAGAATCTGACTGATGGGTAAGGACGTTTTATTCAGTGTAAACACAACAAAGAAACCTTGTTAAATCATTATTTGACTCTAATTTGTTTTCATTAATGGTGGTGTTCTTTTTTCACAGGTTTTGGAACAGTCAAACTGGGGGTGATTGTGTGTTAACTATCCCAAGCAATGCACCGTTGGCTAATTGGAATGCTGTACGGTGTGATATGCAGAACAGTTGGATCTGTGAGAGTAGAGCATTAATATGGTCAGATTAAATTGCAGGGACACTCTCTTAAGAGGTATTCTCACATACTGAGCTCCAATATATTGTATTATATTATCTTATATTATTATATTATCTTCCTTTGAGAATTCCATTAAGTTGTATTCTTCTCATTGAAGGACCCCTGCATCTGCTTTTTGGGGTCAAATCAGATTCACTCAATTCAGGAAGTGATTTTAATATAGAATTCACAAAGGAAAACCTTAATTGGCTGACGCAAACACAGGTCTGTTTTGTACGTTTTTGAAATGTTAACAATCAACGATCTGTTTTAATGTAGCTTTGGTGAATTTAAAAAATAATGTTTTGTTTTGAGCTTTCATATAAATCAGGGACATTTTCTTTCATATCAATTATTTCATTATGACAATGAATAAGTGCTCTTATATTGTCTTATTGTATTATGTTTCATACAGCTATTTCTATGTTCACAATCAAAATCAACTGTATGTATAGTAGTGTTTTTGTATAACATTTGTTTTGGCCTTTCATAGATCGGAAATCATATAATATTCAGTTTACAAAGTAAAGCTGGACTTGCCATCCAAGATTTTCTTCCTTCAATTTTGAAACATCTTAGCATATGAAGTACAAGTTTATGATGATGCCTTCACCACCATACTCCACCGTAGGGATGGTGCCAGGTTTCCTCCAGACGTGACTCTTGGCATTCAGGTCAAACAGTTCAATCTTGGTTTCATTAGACCAGAGAATCTTGTTTCTCATGGTCTGTGAGTCCTTTTGGCAAACTCCAAGCTGGCTGTCATGTGCCTTTTATTGAGGAGTGGCTTCTGTCTGGCCACTCTACCATAAAGGCCTGATTGGTGGAGTGCTGCAGAGATGTTTGTCCTGGAAGTTCTTCCATCTCAACACAGGAAATGTTAAGCTTTGTCAGATTGACCATCGCATTATTGGTCACCTCCCTGACCAAGGCCCTTCTCCCCCGACTACTCTGTTTGGCAGCCAGCTCTAGGAAGTGTCTTGGTGGTTCCAAACTTCTTCCATTTCAGATTGATGGAAGCCACTGTATTCCTGGGGATCTTCAATGCTGCAGACATTTTTGGTACCCTTCCCCAGATCTGTGCCTCGACACAGTCCTGTCTCGGAGCTCTACGGACAATTCCTTCGACCTCATGGCTTGGTTTTGCTCTGACAAGTACTGTCAACTGTGGGACCTTATATACACAGGTGTGTGCCTTTCCAAATAATGTCCAATCAATTGAATTTATGACAAGTGGACTGCAATCAAGTTGTAGAAGCATCTCAAGGATGATCAATGGAAACAGGATGCACCTGAGCTCAATTTTGGGCCTCATAGCAAAGTGTCTGAATACTTATGTAAATATGATATTTCAAATCAAATGTATTTATAAACTCCTTCTTACATCAGCTGATATCTCAAAGTGCTGTACAGAAACCCAGCCTAAAACCCCAAACAGCAAGCAATGCAGGTGTAGAAGGAAAAACTCCCTAGAAAGGCCAGAAACCTAGGAAGAAACCTAGAGAGGAACCAGGCTATGAGGGGTGGCCAGTCCTCTTCTGGCTGTGCCGGGTGGAGATTATAACAGAACATGGCCAAGATGTTCAAATGTTCATGGATGACCAGCAGGGTCAAATAATAATAATCACAGTGGTTGTCGAGGGTGCAACAGGTCAGCACCTCAGGAGTAAATGTCAGTTGGCTTTTCATAGCCGATCATTCAGAGTATCTCTACCGCTCCTGCTGTCTCTACAGAGTTGAAAACAGCAGGTCTGGGACAGGGAGCACGTCCGGTGAACAGGTCAGGGTTCCATAGCCGCAGGCAGAACAGTTGAAACTGGAGCAGCAGCACGGCCAGGTGGACTGGGGACAGAAAGGAGTCAACAGGCCAGGCATGGTCCTAGGGCTCAGGTCCTCCGAGAGAGAGAAAGAAAGAAATAATTAGAGAGAGCATACTTAAATTCACACAGGACACCGGATAAGACAGGAGAAATACTCCAGATATAACAGACTGACCCTAGCCCCCCGACACATAAACTACTGCAGCATAAATACTGGAGGCTGAGAAAAAGGGGTCGGGAGACACTGTGGCCCTTTCCGATGATACCCCCGGACAGGGCCAAACAGGCCCTTTAGGTTATTTATGTTTCTTTATTTTTAATACATTTGCTTGGGGGGATTTGTGTGTAGATTGATGAAAAAAATACGTATAAATCCAAAATGTGGAAGAAGTCAAGGGGTCTGAATGCTTTCCGAATGCACTGTATAAGTTATATTCTTCAAGAATCGATGGGTACATATCATTAATTTATAAGTCCAAAAAATGATGCCCCTTTAAGTATCATGCAAATGTGTGACATCACAGAGTGTAGTAGGGAAAGCTCATTGAGCAAAAAATACACGGACATTACGGTGCTCATATCTAGCAACCTCATATCTGATATTGATATCACATTGTTTAAAATATCCATGTTGAGAATATCAACAATACAGAACACTGTACAAGAATCGGCATATAAACACCAGTTTAAAAAAGGATTTCTAATATCAATTCCACTATAAACCTCTATTGTTGAATTGCGGAGTCTATTGTTGACAGGAAACAAAACGCCCTTTTTTTTCATGGTTTTGCAAAAATTTCAGTTGAGTCCAGATTAAATGTACCGTATTTAATTTGATGTTTTCATTTGTCTATGAGATTAACTGAACATTGGAGCTCTGCCACAAGCTCATCAATGGCTGATCACTTTGCCTCTCCAACAATCTTGGGCAAGTCCTCATCAATCTTGTTCCAAATTATTTACTTTTTTTTAGAGGTATGGACTCAATGTGTAACCTATCCTCTACTGTCTGCTTGTCCTCTTTGTATCTTTTATTTTAGGTTCCTCCTCCACTGTTCTCCCTTCCTTTCTCTCCTCTATTCCTGCATCCTGTTACTTTTTCTTTTTTGGAGGAGAGTCCTCCACAGTTTCTGATTGGTTGGTTTCTTGACATTAGTGTGTTCCAGCTCCACTGGATCCTCCTCTTTGTTCTTGGATGACTTCTTCTTTTTGATATTGGTGTCTGAGTCAGTCACTTGGAGAAACTCACGATTTGACTGACATTAATGTTTTGTAGAAGATGGTCTCTGCAAATACATTTGCAATTATTTTATTAAATGTGTACACAATGGTTTTAGTTTATCTGATACACACATATCATGAGACTATTTTGTGTACAAAGTAAACAGATCAAATTCATCTTATTGGATAATTGATGGACTGAATAAAGGATTGGGAATGACAAGTTGTGTAGCTATTTTCTCTGATCCATTATGACCTCACTACTACCCTCTGGTGACAGTATTTCAACATTACAGCAGCCCACATGCACATTGTAGCAACCCTGCATCCATTCAATCTCTTAGTGTTCGCTCAATAGTGTACTGAAGATCTATTGCATTCCTATGGGGAATTACTTAATATATCTATTACAGACAAATGGGAAAAGGATTACTACATTTTCTGACATCTTAGCAAGTTGAGGCTTTTCCTTGAACTTGTAACCAGTCAATGTGGCTCGGGTCAACTTATTTTTTAAGAATCCACCAGTGACTGGAGGGTATAAGGAGGGAAAGGCAAGTCTTCAGAGATATGCTCACCATAAAGCAAGAGAGGAATGAAAGAAAATCCTATTTCTGTTTCTTAACATAGTTATTTCTGTTTCCCACATCTTTACAGCTTTCCATATTGAGTACCACACAGCAATGTTACCATCATGACACGTAAACATACCCGTTTGAGTCAGATGTGTGAATCTGTACAGTGAAATGTCAGTCTGTGAAGTAACCTCATCCCCAGGCTCAATTGCTACAGAGAGAGAGAGAGAGCCGGCCGGGTGGAGATTATCTGTGAGTTATTCATGCAGACCAGAGTCAACCCAGAAGTACTTATACAGATCCTATTGAAGATAGTAACAACAGTAGTCCCACTTGTAGAAATAGAGTGTACCCAAACAAGCTTCAGCCCAGCTTGAACAAAAAAAAGGGAATCAGGTGCTCGACTGAGGGACTTGAAAATCAAAAAAGGCCTTCCTCACCCCAGGATACTTCAACGGGTATATAAACACCTTTAACGGGAAAATAAAGAAAACGGGGGAAAATAAAGAAAAAGTGCTTATGAAGGCGTCCAATGACGAAACATAAGCCTGTTCGAATTCTGCTTTAAATAAAACAGATCAATACAGACAGAGAACTATTTTTCTTTATTTTCCTGATAGTCACCTGTTGAAAAGTCCTGGAGTAAGGAATGCTTTTTAACAGTAGTCACACATGTATTTCAGACACCGTTGGTTATGACTGTCTTTTTATCTGAAGGATGCCAGAAGAGCTGCATTAATATACAATGGTTTAAAAAAAATCTAAAATGGTCTTTACCAAAAGCTGAGTCTTAGCATTTCTTTCTCTCTTCATCTTACTCTTTTTTAGTGCATTTCTACCAATTAAGCTAATTCTCACTGCCAGACCTAGCACTAAAATGGTTTTATTTAAATCGCCATGTTTTTTAATCTTCAAATTGATGGATGCTTAAAGCAAGCGAGCCAGTTATGGCAGCTATTTAGTCCAGATTATTTGAATGTTTTATCAATTCCGTGTTGGAGAACATTGATGCCAAATGTATTGTAAATGAAGTTTTAATCAAGTGACAAGTTACATTCTTACCACAGTAAAAACGAATGGAAAAAAAAGATAAAAAGGAAGAACATACGCTATATGTTGAAGTAAAGGCAAGGGGGGAGGGCACCAAGTCAACCTGGTCCTGCATGTGTGTTAAATAAGAGATCAATATCCACCATTTGTTCAATTATTAGACTCCTTTGAATGATAGCTTACTGTCAGATTCACTAATGAAGCATGTTAAAATGTAACTATAATGCACTCCTATCTTTGCTATTCCTGTGGAGGACAGCCCTGCTCCCCACTCTCAACCCTTTCGAGTCATGGCAGTGTGTTTGGGGGATTCTTTGTGTCCTGTTTGTGCTAGCCATTATACCTCTCTGTGTTTACTGTGAGTATGTGGATCATAAAGACAAAATCATATGACATTTGGAGAGGTGCAGGTTGAGTAAGTATGTCCTCTCTCTCCACAGTCAACGCTGCCCTCTCAGAGCACAACACAAATGTGTTGATGGAACTGGAGCAGCTAACAGATGAGTATATAACCCTACTGGCAGCCAATCAGGACCTAATGAATCTCTACTGCAAGCAGAGTGTAGCCAATCAATTGCTTTTCAATTGCTGAAAACCAGCAATTGAAGGCAGAGAGGATGAACTTGTCAGGAGACAGGGATGGGCTCAATTGGACTCATGGGGGTCATGGGGGTCATATTTCAGTTGAAGACTTTCCCAGTTGATAACTACTGCCCATAGAAAGATGCCAACCCCAAAGTTAAAGTTTCCATCCTAGTTAATATTTTCTCATATGCTGATGGTCCAGAATGTATGTCACAGTGATGCTTTATGTTACTTTAAAATGTCAAAAACACTATGTAGCTGATCGTAGTGGTCCTCTGTTGCCCAGTTGATAGAGCATGGCACTTGGCAGGATAGTGGGCTTGCTTCCCAGGACCACTCATACAACAAATGTATACACGCATGACTGTAAGTCGCTTTGGACAAAAGCATCTGCTAAATGGTATATATTATTATTATTATTATATTCCTTTGCATGTTTCATGTTGCACAGATAGAGAGGCAAACCTTGTCAAATTGGCAGGGTGCTGTTCCAATCTAGTTGTTACCCGTTTCTGCACATTAAAGTCCCCCTCTGTCACCTTTGGAGGACCTGGCAAGGAAGCAGACGGCACAGATAGGACACTACTACAGGTAAATGCTTTAAGGGAGATTCACACAGCCTTTACATGGTTACTCAAGCAATACAAATGTACAAAAAGTGAAATAGGAACCATATTAAAATTTGTGATACAGTTGAAGTCGGAAGTTTACATGCACTTTAGCCAAATACATTTAAACTCAGTTTTTCAAAATTCCTGACATTTAATCCCAGTAACAATTCCATTTTAGGTCAGTTAGGATCACCACATTATTTTAAGAATGTGAAATGTCAGAATAATAGTACAGTGATTTATTTCAGCTTTTATTTCTTTCACAACATTCCCAGTGGGTCAGAAGTTCACATACACTCAATTAGTATTTGGTAGCATTGCCTTTCAATTGTTTAACTTGGGTCAAACGTTTTGGGTAGCCTTCCACAAGCTTCCCACAATAAGTTGGGTGAATTTTGTCCCATTCCTCCTGACAAGAGCTGGTGTAACTGAGTCAGGTTTGTAGGCCTCCTTGCTCGCACACGCTTTTTCAGTTCTGTCCACACATTTTCTATGGGATTGAAGTCAGGACCTTCTGATGGCCACTCCAATACCTGGACTTTGTTGTCCTTAAGCCATGTTGCCACAGCTTTGGAAGTATGCTTGGGGTCAATGTCCATTTGGAAACCCATTTGTGACCAAGCTTTAACTTCCTGACTGATGTCTTGAGATGTTGCTTCAATATACCCGCATAATTTACCCCCCTCATGATGCCATCTATTTTGTGAAGTGCACCAGTCCCTCCTGTAGCAAAGCACCTCCACAACATGATGCTGCCATCCTGTGCTTCACGGTTGGGATTTTGTTCTTCGGCTTGCAAGCCTACCCCTTTTTCCTCTAAACATAACGATGGTCATTATGGCCTAATAGTTCTATTTGTTTTTCATCGGACCAGAGAACATTTCTCCAAAAAGTACGATCTTTGTCCCCATGTGCAGTTGCAAACCGTAGTCTGGCTTTTTAATGGAGTATTTGGAGCAGTGGCTTCTTCCTTGCTGAGCGGCCTTTCAGGTTATGTCGATTATTTAGGACTCGTTTTATTGTGGATATAGATACTTTGTACCTGGTTCCTCCAGCATCTTCACAAGGTACTTTGCTGTTGTTCTGAGATTGATTTGCACTTTTCGCACCAAAGTACATTCATCTCTAGGAGTCAGAACGCTTCTCCTTCCTGAGCGGTATGACGGCTGCGTGGTCCCATGGTGTTTATACTTGCATGCTATTGTTTGTACAGATAAACATGGTACCTTCAGGTGTTTGAAAATTTGTCCCAAGGATGAACCAGACTTGTGGAGGTCTACCATTTTTTTCTGAGGTCTTGGCTTATTTATTTTGATTTCCCCATGATGTCAAGCAAAGAGGCAGTGAGTTTGAAGGTAGGTCTTGAAATACATCCACAGGTACACCTCCAATTGACTCAAATGATGTCAATTAGCCTATCAGAAGCTTCTAAAGCCATGACATAATTTTCTGGAATTTTCCAAGCTGTTTAAAGACACAGTCAACAGAGTGTATGTAAACTTCTGACCCACTGGAATTGTGATACAGTGAATTATAAGTGAAATAATCTGTCTGTAAACAATTGTTGGAAAAATGACTTGTGTCATGCACAAAGTAGGTCTCCTAACCGACTTGCCAAAACTATAATTTGATAATAAGAGATTTGTGGAGTGGTTGAAAAACAAGTTTTAATGACTCCAACCTAAGTTTATGTAAACTTCCGACTTCAACTGTTTATAGCTACTGTATGTTCAAAGAAACTCCCTCACAACAAGACGTTCATTAACACTGCTACATCTGTGCTCTTTGTTATACAGTATGAAAGTGGTACTTCCTGTTGTCTCGTTTTGTAGGCTAAGAATGGGCTTCAAATAAGACCTTTCTAACTTTCAGGCGATGTGTCTTACTTCTAGAGCGTCAAATATGTTGATAAAAGGAATCGGGTATGAGCAAATCAATACACGAACACGAATAGAATTGTATATATATCTTATACCCTGAGTATACAAAACATTAGGAACCTCAGTTTGTCAGGGCGTGAACTCTACAAGGTGTTCGAAAGTGTTCCACAGGGATGCTGGCCCCATGTTGACAATGCTTCCCACAGTTGTGTCAAGTTGGCTGGATGTCCTTTGGTTGGTGGACCATTCTTGATACACACAGGAAGCTGTTGAGTATTCAAAAAAGAAGCAGCTTTGCAGTTCTTGACACACTCAAGCTGGTGCACCTGGCACCTACTACCATATCCCATTCAAAGGCACTTCAAAAATAATGTCTCGCCCATTCACCCTCTGAATGGCACTCACTGTCCATGACTCAAAGCTCAACATCCTTCTTTAACCTGTCTCTTCCCCTTCATCTAAAGTGGATTTACCAAGTGACATCAATAAGTGGTCATAGCTTTCACCTGGTCAGTCTGTCATGGAAAGAGCATGTGTTCCTAATGTTGTGTACACTCAGTGTAGAACTGCCTTTTCAATAATTTGATTGTGTAAGCTTGAAGCCCATTCAAAAAAGTAGGGGACTGACTACAGGAAGTAGGAAGTACTTTCATACCATAATCTCTTTCATTTGGACCAGATAAGGTGCATATATCCATAACGTTTAGACACTGTCACGCTGGCTCACAGAACTGCGGCTAACTGTTAAATGTAGTCTATTTACTCATTTGTATCGACTTTGAGTTTCTTAATTTCTCATTCAAGAATTCATTCTCAACTCTCAAACCTACTATGCTGATCATGGGTACTGGATTGGCCTGACTGACATAGCAGAAGACAGTCAATGGCTTTGGGTTCATGGACGTAATCAGAATCTAACTGATGTGTAAGGACATTCCAATCAGTATAAATACAACAAAGAAGCATGTTGCCTACAACTCTCCACCAAGGGCTGGATTCAATCGGTACCGTCGAAGGTCTCCATTGTAGCTCGATTGAAATTTAAAATCAGTGTTCCCACGTTCGCAGACTGCATTCACGGTAAACGCTTGCATGCCGGACCAATCGGAAACCATTACCTTCAAATCTTAACGTGGATCTTCCTCGACAGATTGAATTCAGCCCTAAATCATTATTTTATTCAGTTTTTTCATTCATTGTATTCTTTTCATAGGTTTCGGAAGCATCAACCTGTGGGGTCATGATTGTGCTAACTAACCCAAACAATGCACCTTCGTCTAATTGGAATGCTGAATCATATGGTCAGGGTAAATTGAGCCACGTTCACAGTCAAAGATCTATTATAAAGAGTATATAAAAAATAAACACTCATTTGTGTAGGGCTTTCATAGGTTCCGCTTTTAATAAAATCACTTTTATAAACAAATGTAATACTTCTAAATCAGCAGCTTTCATTGGCACTTGTACCTCATCACACAAAGTAGTAAGGGAAGTTTATTGAGCAAAGAAAATACATTACTGTGCTCATACACAGCAACCTCATATCTGATGTTGATATCACATTGTTTAAAACATCCATGTTGAGAATATGAACAATACAAGACCACCATACAAGAAGCTGTATAAAAACACTAGTTCACGACTAAATATATATTTTCTTAATAGTCTGTAATTGAATCTTTCCATACAAATAAATACGTTGACAAGAAACAAAAACATCCTTTTTGCACGGTGTTGCAATAAGCGTTAATTAAAAATATACTGCATTTCATTCGATGGTTTCATGTGTCTATAAGATGTATTAGAGCGCTGACCCAAATCCCTGACCTGTTTCCTTTCCAACAAGGCAACCACAAGTCCTCATCAAACTGGTTCCTGGTGTTTAGCCTTCTTTTTCTTTTTTAGAGGTATGGAGTCCAATACATCGTGCAAACTGTCCTCTACGGTCTGCTTGACCGCTTTGCATTGATTTTTTTTTACCTTTCATTTTAGGTTCCTCCTCCACTGTTCTCTCTATTGCTCCATCCCGTTTCTTTTTCTTTTTTGGAGGGGTGTCCGCCACAGTTTCTGATTGGTTGGATTCTCTATCTTTAGAGTGTTCCATCTCCTCAGCCACCTCTTTGTTCTTGGAGGACTTCTTCTTCTTCTTGGTAGTAGTGTAGGAGTCCGTCTGTTGCCGAGTGGCACCTTCTCCCTCCAAAGCGTCTTCACAGCCTCCTCCGGCTTCACTCTCTATAGAAATGATATCAGTTTCACACACCTCTCCATTTAGATGACAGCTCTCGCCCTCTTCCAACACCTTCCTCTGTTTTGAACGTTTCCTCTTGGTTGGCTGAGCATTGTCTGCTGTATTATCTTCCACAGACGTTAGTTCCTCCTCTACAGGAACCACCGCCACCTTCCCAGTGTTCTCCTTTAAACTTTCCTTCTTTTTCTTCTTTTTCACCTTTATTTTCATGTTGGTACTTCTGGAGACAACAGCAGAATCAGCGTTCTCTTCAGCCAAATTCTCACGGGTATCCTCTGAGTGATTCTTCCTCTTTTTCTTTTTGGTCTTCTTCCCCGGGGTCTCATGGGTCAGTTCAACCTCAGGGATCTGGGCAGCTGGCTGGGTAGTGACGCTATCTGGTGTTGCAGCCGCTAGTTGGTTTTTCTTGCCATACTTTGCCATGAACTCTTGCTCCTGCTGCTCCAGTCTGGCTAGCTTGGCACTCATGGTAAGGCCATGTCTGGCTCCTCTGTTACGAACAGGAATAGGGACAAACAATGTTTAGCTTCCTAATTAAGACCAGGTTCAAGCTCTTCACCAACAGCATGCACCAAGATAGAACACACATTCATGTGATTTGTTTATGGTTTATTACAAAAGTATTGGTGACAAGCAACTTACTTGTGGGCGGTGCGTCCTCCACAAGCCTTCACCAGGTCAGCGTCTGATAGCCTATACAAAGGGAGAGGGAAACAGCATTTATTATTTAAACCTGTGAGTACATAAAACCACTGTCATTAACAATGTATGGGTGTAATCTTCACATCGACATGAAAACAAATAACCTTCACAAACTGATATCAATCCCTGTATGTTGGTGGATGATTTTGGGCAGTGAGGTTCTTACTTGGTGGTGCTGGAGAGGTCCAGTCTCTGGTCCTCATCATCAGAGCTGCTGCTGCTGTCATCTGTACTGGAGGACTTCTGCTCTGGCTGCTCCAGTCCTGCCAGGAGGGTGGCAGACTAGGAGGAAGAGAAATAAAACCGTTCCAGTCCATCCAATCTTTCTGTACTATCAAGGGCACTCATTGGCACAGATATGAGTGTGTTCCATTTGGATTTGTTTTTCCTGTACCTTCACAAAGCATCCATAAAGTTTGTCTCTTCCCAACATGGCTTTTGTTGGCTTCTTATTGGAGATCATTCCTTCCTCTTCCTCCTCCACCAACTTCTTCACCTGCACACCATTCTAGAACAGAAAGGAGGAGATGTAGCCTAAGCCCAATGTAAGTGTGTGAATGTGTGCATGCATGTGTGGCCTAGTGGTAAAATAATCTTTCATTTCACACCCCCCCTCTGAGGACTTACCTCACCAGATTCCACTTCCAGGCTAGAAGATGCTTTGTTGAAGACATGGTCCCACCAATGGAAGGTGAACTGCTCCCCTTGGCGATGTCCCACTCCTCCCTTGTCACATTTCACTTTGACTTTGATAGCCTCAGATATACCATTCTCCTGCCGACCAAGACCTTTACCTGTGAACAGTGAGGGGTCTTCTATTAGTGGTAGACTAAGAATATTAGATCTAGTTACCATTCATAACACCACAGAATTAGTTACAACTGGCAACTACTACTAGTAGGGACATCAAACATTCAGGCTGCTGCACAGACACTGAGACTCTAGTCTAGAGCGCCCGGTTAAATTGTGTTTGAGAGCATTTTTTTACACTCTAAATCGTTAAATTAGTGAGAAATAGATGTCATTGTTGCAATAGTTTGTGAGTGGGCAACATAGACAATCATCTTAAATTGACATGTTTAATTATTTTGCCATATTGAATTGAATATAGCGCTAATTTCACTAATGTGGACAGTTTGTTACTACCTTACTCACAAGCTTGCATTTTCAAACCATAACATTTTGTGGAATTACATATCATTTAACCTCAGATTGGTGATGTTAGTATAAAAGAATATAGTCATCACGATGACATAAGATTTACTGCTCAAAACAGATCAATATCTTTGGTTTTGGACCGTTGATTGTCACACATGCTGGGATGTGCCGAACACGGCGTTCATGAAATGGCACAAAAAAGTTGGGTCAGTCTCTCTTTAAAAGTTGCTGGCCAGCCTCTCGGGTGGCGCATTGGTTTAGAGCACCGCACTGCAACGCTAGCTGTGCCACCAGAGACTCTGGATTCGCACCCAGGCTCTGTCGCAGCCGACCACGACCGGGAGGTCCGTGGGGTGACGCACAATTGGCCTAGCGTCGTCCGGGTTAGGGTGGGTTTGGCCGGTAGGGATATCCTTGTCTCATCGCGCACCAGCGACTCCTGTGGCGGGCCGGGCGCAGTGCGCGCTAACCAAGGTTGCCAGGTGTTTCCTCCAACACATTGGTAAAGCTTCCGGGTTGGATGCGCGCTGTGTTAGGAAGCAGTGCGGCTTGGTTGGGTTGTGTTTCGGAGGACGCATTACTTTCGACCTTAGTCTCTCCCGAGCCAGTACGGGATGAGCCAACATCATTTAACACAAGTTTCAGGAATACAAATTGAACTGTCAACATTCATTTCCAATGGTATTGTACTTAAATCAGGTAAAAACTGCTGAATGAGTCCAAAAACGTGCTCTAAATGTGCTCTGATGGATTTAAATCACCAAAACTGGTTTGCTCTGCCTACTAATGTAATTTACAAGCAAGTTCAAGCTGACATATGTATAACGTTACACTTGATATATAAACTCCTGCCTGTAATCTTAAAATGTTCATTAGCTAGCATATTGCCCATCATTAAATGACTATGCTGTTACTAAATACCTTTCTGAAAACATAACATTAACTTTACCTTGTTCCCAGCCATGACGCAGTAGCTGTTGCTCTGCAAACTTCAGTCCACGGCTCTTTTCCTGAACAGTTTCTGCCATTTTTCTAAAGAAATGAACATGTTAGCTAGCTAACGTTAGCTATATTACACTGCATTTGACAAGTCTTCAGTATCAGATGTCAATATTTATGTATTAGATAGTTGAACAGTAATGCACAAAGAACACTATTTTCTCAAATATAATATACAAATTCTGTTTAAAAGTCCGCAAAAAAAGACTGCTCAGTCAAAGTTCAGTTTGGGTTTAGCTAACAAGCTAGTTAGTTTTAAGAGAACATTTACACTTCAATGCAAGTCATTGCTGTGCTAATAAGGGCTGGCTATAAAATCATAAACAACGACCGGGGTAATAGTACTAATTATTTTACCTCATCTGGTTATCAAGACTCACATTGTTGTTCAAAAGGGATAAATACAAACGTTTTCACAGTTCGACTGGAACCATGAGGTAAATTCAGCAGGCTGACACAGCACCGGAAAAGACTACGCTTCTTATTCTTCTTCGATGAGGTTTAACGGCGGTTGGCATCCAATAAATGTTGCATTACCGCCACCTACTAGACTGGAGTATAACTCCTTTATACTTTGCTTGTAAATACAAAATGTTTTTAAAAATCACCAAATACCCTACCATCTAACCCTAGACTCACCACAATATTCCACTATTTAAATATATCTAGGCATACCTAGATATAGGTAGGCCTAGTCACCACCACACAACACACCCTGTAACTCTTCTGACGTTAAGTCTCATACACCCAAATATCTCTCTGTAGCGTCCACCACAATCTTAATTTTCTGTAGTACAGTTGAAAACCATTGCTATAAATGCAAAAAAATCCAATCTTACTGAAGCATACAGTACCAGTCGAAAGTTTGGACACACCTACTCATTCAAGGGTTTTTATTTTTACTATTCTCTACATCATAGAATAATAGTGAAGAAATCAAAACTATGAAATTGCACATATGGAATCATGCAGTAACCAAACTAGTGTTAAACAAATCAAAATATATTTTATATTTGAGATTCTTCAAAGTAGCCACCCTTTGCCTTGACAACTTTGCACACCCTTGGCATTCTCTCAACCAGCTTCACCTGGAATGCTTTTTCAACAGTTACCACATACGCTGAGCACTTGTTGGCTGCTTTTTCTTCACTCTGCGGCCCAACTCATCCCAAACCATCTCAATTTGGTTGAGGTTCGGTGATTGTGGAGGCCAGGTCATCTGATGCAGCACTTTATCACTCTTGTTATTTGTGGTCAAATAGCCCTTACACAGCCTGGATGTGTGTTGGGTCATTGTTCTGTTGAAGAACAAATGATAGTCCCACTAAGCGCAAACCAGATGGGATTGAGTATCACTGCAGAATGCTATGGTAGCCATGCTGGTTAAGTGTGCCTTGAATTCTAAATAAATCACTGACAATGCAAAGCACCTCAACACCATCACACCTCCTCCATGCTTCACGGTGGGAACCACAAATGCAGAGATCATTCGTTCACCTAGTCTGTGTCTAACAAAAACACGGCTGTTGGAACCAAAAATGTCAAATTTAGACTCATCAGACCAAAGGACAGATTTCCACCAGTCTAATGTCCATTGCTCGTGTTTCTTGGCCCAAGCAAGTCTTTTCTTATTATTGGTATCCTTTAGAAGTGGTTTCTTTGCATCAATTTGACCATGAAGGCCTGTTTCATGCAGTCTCCTCTGAACAGTTGATGTTGAGATGTGTCTGTTACAAGAACATTGTGAAGCATTTATTTGGGCTGCAATCTCTGAGGTGCAGTTAACTCTAATGAATTTATCCTCTGCAGCAGAGGTAACTTTGGGTCTTTCTTTCCTGTGGCAGTCCTCACGAGTGCCAGTTTCATCATAGTGCTAGATGGTTTTTGCAACTGCACTTGAAGAAACTGGAATTTTCCCGGATTGACTGACTATGACTTAAAGAAATAATGAACTGTTGTTTCACTTTACTTATTTGAGCTGTTCTTGCCATCATATGGACTTGGACTTTCACCAAATAGGGCTATTTTCTGTATACCAGCCCTACCTTGTCAAAACACAACTAATTGACTCAAACGCATTAAAGGAGGAAATAAATCCCACAAAATAGCTTTTAACAAGGCACACCTGTTAATTGAAATGCATTCCAGATGACTACCTCATGAAGCTGGTTGAGAGAATGCCAAGATTGTGAAAAGCTGTCATCATGGCAATGAGTGGCTATTTTGAAGAATCTCAAATATATTTGGATTAGCTTGACACTTTTTTGATTACTACATGATTCCATATATGTTATTTCATAGTGTTGATGTCTTCACTATTATTCTACAATGTAGAAAATAGTTTAAAAAAAATATATTTAAAAAAATGGAAAGAGTAGGTGTATCCAAACTGATACTGTATATCACTTGTTGGCCTATCCCTATGTACTGGTACAGCTCTACTACAGTACTCACACCACTCCTCTCACAGTCCCTCCCCCTTGACCCATCTTCCTCTACTTTCTTCACTGCCTCAGAATATGATAACTTCTGCACTACTCTAGCCCTGAAAAGCTCAACCTGCCTCTTCTGCACTGGACATTTCTGATCCACAGTCCCATGGGCACCCCTATAATTAACACATATCCTGTGGTGTAAAGTACTTCAGTAAAAATACTTGAAAGTACTACTTTAGACGTTTTTCGGGGTATCTGTACTTTACTTGACTATTTTTGACAACTTTTACTTCACTACATTCCTAAAGAAAAGAATGTACTTTTTACTCCATACACTTTCCTTGACACCCAAAAGTACTCATTACATTTTGAATGCTTAGCAGGACAGGAACATTGTCTAATTCACACACTTATCAAGAGAACACCACTGGTCACCCTACTGCCTCTGATCCGGCGGACTCACTAAACACACATGGTTCGTCTGTAAATTATGTCAGTGTTGGAGTGTGCCACTGGCTATCCGTACATTAAAATAACAAGAAAATGGTGCCGTCTGGTTTGCTTAATATAAGGAATTTGACATTTTAATTTACCTTTTGATACAAATGTATATTTTAGCAATTACATGTACTTTTGATACTTAAGTATATTTAAAACCAAATAGTTTTAGACTTTTACCCAAGTAGTATTTTACTGGATAACTTTCCCTTTTACTTGAGTCATTTTCTATTAAGGTATCTTTACTTTTGCTCAAGTTTGACAATTAGATACTTTTTCCACCACTGCACATATCCCTACTTTCCCCAATGCTACACATTCCTTTGTCTCATGCCCTTATACACACTTCTCACACAAACACCGCAAATCTCCCCCTTCATTTGAAGTGACTAAACACTGGGGTGTATTTTTTACGTTTCTTACACAGAAGCAAACTGAACGAAACGGGGAGGGACCTAGTGGAATTTGTCCAATTGTAACTCTCGTTTGGTGGCACGTTGGTGGCACCTTAATTGGGGAGGACAGTCTCGTGGTAATGGTTGGACTGGAATTAGTGGAATGGTATCAAATACATCAAACACATGGTTTCCATTGTATTTACTTCCTTCCAGACATTATTATGAGCCGTCCTTCCCTCAGCAGTCTCCACTGGTTTGGATAAATGATTACACCCTCGAACGAGCACAATCTGCAACGTTCTGAACTTGTTTTCAGTCTTAGTTGATTAGAAGTGGTTTTGAATTTGCAAATAATCCTTAATTGCTAAATGTTGTACTTGCGAGCCAAACTGAACATTGCCATTGTCATTCCAATACCAACCCTTACCCAATACATACGTGAAAGTCGCAGAAGGCTGTTGAGGGAAGGACGGATCATAATAACGGCTGGAATGGACCTAATGTAATGGCATGAAACACATGGAAACCATGTGTTTGATACCATTCCACCTGTTCTGCTCCAATCAAGGTACCACAAACCTCCTATGTTGAAACTACAGTAATTTGAAACAAATGTGCTCTATATCCTTCCAATAGTGGACTCTTGATTAGCCTGCCACAGTTCTGACAGTTGGCCTACCTGCCCCCTTGTTCTTGCAAACCTGCCTCCTAGGGTCCCAATGGAGAATCCCCATGTTGGGGCCCCAGAGAAAATTGCATTGTGATAACGTTTTCATCAACAGCTGTTTCCCCAAACTTTCCAACTTATACCCATCCTGTTTGTAACATTTCTACACGTTTCTTATAATTATGGAGCCTATGGGAAGCTATCTAGACATTGTAATTGTTTTACTTATCATGCTTTGAAAATGTCAATGATTCATAATCAATATCGTATTTTATCACAATATGTTTATATTCTAAAGCAGCAGCTTGCCACATGAGTAAAGCTTTCATAATCCACCAGGGGTCATATGAGATAGAGAGAGAGCAATCTGCAAATCAACAGATGGGCCAGGGTCAAGCACATCTTTACATAATATGTAATTAGTCTTATTCCATGAATTTCTGCAGCTCAATTGATTTTAACTTTGCTTTTGAGTTTGTGTAGAGACATAGGCTACAGTTCCACTCTAACTGCGTCCCCAGGCTCAATTAGTGCATGACAGGCAGGTGGACATGATTAGTTCCATCCAACAGGAGTCCAGTCAGGCTTTGTCTCAGAGGACCCTGGTAGGGCACTCTAGCCTACAGGAAACCATTTGATGTTTTCTGTGGGCTCTTGGTTTCCTCATGACAAGGATGTGTGTGCCAGTAACCCACCATGCTGTGCTGTTTATCTGTGTGAACACTCAGCAGGCAGGAAAAACACACGTCCTGAAGTCCCCAGTTATCATCACCAGCCTACTGTTTACCAGGAAACTCTTCTCTTGCTGCCTTACAGTCCCTATAAACCACCCAGACACACAGTTATCACAGCAGTCACAATATATATTGTGAGCCAGAAATACCCAATGTCAATAAAACGTGTGTCCAGTGTCTGGGGGGGGGCAAGGGGAAAGATAGACTGGCAGAAAATGGATGATGTGCAGTATGCATATTAACATTTTTCAACAGGAGAACATTTATATGACTAAGCCTATACAACACCAGGCCTACTATGTTGAATTATTAGTTCTGTACAGTGGTGAAAAATGATTTAAAGATGCCTTCATCCAACATTGCATCTACATGATGTCACTGATGCACTAGGTATGTCTACCTGCACTGAAGGCCTAATCTAGCATGCAATGAGTTATTCTGTTTTCCATCAAGTAGTCATTGCCGATTGGTCCTTATTTCTTACAATCTGAACCACAAATTCCTGACCATATCTCCCCATCCACTGCTTCAGATCTTAAACTAGGCTACTGTAATGAATAGCGATCATGTATGACAAAGAGTTGATAAAAACGTGCACTTTGACGTCATCACCTATTAGTTCAATCCCATTTAAACTGTATCAACCATATACTTCAGGCCTCCGACAAGATAATACATCAATTTGACAATTTAGTTTTTGTTTATTGTGAAAAGTCTAATTGTAATCAAATGTTTACTATTCTATAATTATATCTCTCACTCTCTCCACCCCCCCCCCTCTCTATCTCTCTCTCGTTCTTCTTTCCTGTTAATTTTTCAATTCGCTACTTGCCTCTCCTCTCAATCCACAATCTGCGACTAACAGACCCTCCCCCCGATGGATGCGGCAGAAACCAATGCACTGAAATTGTGAAGTTATACAACTGCTCTTTCTTCACTGACTTCATCTGGAAATCATTTTCCACCGCTGGAAATCTGTTATAATATCGTGAGGTAGTTTACTTGGAGATTTTTCGTCGCATAAAAAGACTATCGCCGCAAATACAGTGGATTAACAACAAATGCTTTTCACCCAGGTGAGTGCAGAAAACGTATGCGTTTAGAAAACAAACGATAAAGTCTCCATTGTAAAGTGATTATGCCTGATTATTCTCAGATTATTCAAACTGTAACGGCCATATTTAGATCTGTATGTTTTTTTATTTGATTCTCTCCCATACTGTTGTCTTTCTCTTTTCTCTGAAGTACAGCACATACAGTAGTACATCCTGATATGCCTGCATATTACCATATATATCAGTAGATAGAAAATAACACGTGAATACTGAACATTTGTATTTGGAATGCTGTTTTTGTGAGTAATTCTTGTAATGAGTGTTTTCTGGGGCATAGCCATATCCTAAATCTTCATAACTAAACTGGGTCAATTCATATTTTTCTAGGAGGATTCGTCTACAGTCTTGATATGCAAAACATGATCTGGCTATCGTAGAGTGCCATCTTAATGTGTATTGTTTGTTCAGGCTTGCAGTTGTTTAGGTTTAGGGTTCAAGTCGTTTCAAAGATGCTTCCACTTGCCTGCCCCCCCCCCCTCCATCTGAAGTAAGGAGGACTGCGAGATGTCATCCACGCAAAAGTGCCTCACTCATGTGAACCTCAACCTGCATATTGTTACAAATATATCACGTTTTTCATCTTTATTACTGATGTTTATTTTCATCACATCGAGTATAGTAACTGTAATTATATTAGCAATAAAGAATATAGGTGCATTAATGTTACTGTATCTTAACTAGGCCTAGGTGTTTGTTTTTTCAAGACTTACTCTTAAATATCTAGGTATGGTATAATGACTGTAATGACAAAACAGTAGAACTCAACTCATAATAGAGATGTGGGCTAGAACACACTCATTTCTGGGCCTCCAGATTGGTTTATTGACTAGTCATAACTAGGACAGCTCTTGTCTAAGGCTGCTGTCCTGCTATCTGTGACACACAAACCTTTGATGTGCAGGCAGTATGTCCTCCATTAGAGAATGTAGAGCAGAGGAAGTCAGTGGGAGTAGGTCGGTTGGGAGTAGGTCTGCTGTTGTTTCCTTACGCCAAACGGCCAGCCTCCGCCTCTGTTGTCTTTTCATTTTGGGTGTCCTTTTCATTATGGGTGTCCTTCTGTAGCTCAGTTGGTAGAGCATGGCACTTGTAACGCCAGGGTAGTGGGTTCGATCCCCGGGACCAGCCATACGTAGAATGTATGCACGCATGACTGTAAGTCGCTTTGGATAAAAGCGTCTGCTAAATGGCATATATTATTATTATATTATTATTTTCTTATGCACCTCTTGGGTATTCCAAGATCTTAATTGACCTGGAGGCCTATGTTGTGGCAAGGCAAGATTCATTACCAATGGCAACGATGCGTGGGGATGAGGTGGCTGTCACCTCTAGCAGTGTGCGACACATTGTGACACGGTCTGAGTGACTGAGTCAACTTTCAACACTTCAAGTTGAAAACATACCAAATGGGACAATCATAGTGAGTCCTCTGGTGGATCTGACACACCCAGTGGTTTTCATATCTATGTGTAGCACATTTCCTCTTTGGATGACACATATACTCTTTCTATGGCTATTTCTTATTGTTTTAAAGGTAAGGTATATGTCTGTTTTCACCCAGCTTTACCTTAGGACTGCAAACTGGTCTAAAATCCTCTAGTGCAGTACCCAAAGATTGGAGGCTCTTGGGAGAACCTGGCGCTGTTGCAGATAGAAACACTTTAGCACTCAACACCTGGAAAGGAAAGATAGGACATGTGATTTACACAGTAAGCCGCTGCCACCTGGACCTGACAGCACCTAAACTCCCATCTACTGTGCTCTCCAAGACAGCTCACCAAAATCCTCAGGAAAACACATTGATATCCGTCTGTAGTCAGCTGACCTCTTTACCAAAGTAGATATCCACTGGGCACAGACGTCAATTCGACATCTATTCCAAGTTAGTTCAATGTAATTTCATTGAAATAATGCAGAAACATCATTAATTCAACCAGCGTGTGCCCAGTGGGTAAATCGAGATTCCGTGTGGATTTTTCTGTCTAATGTCCATACATACTGCTCTGCACATCTACAGTACACCTCTTGGATACGTGTCTGTTCGTCTACAGACTGTTACTGCCATCAGTGAGTACTGTATGCAGAATTGGGGATCTCTTTTCTGCCGGTGGTCTAACTGCAGATTCCTCTCTTAAACCAAACAGCTGGAGTTTCTCCATTGCTCTCCTCTGACTGGCCTTCTACGACCGTCTGTTTCTCCATCCACGAGGTGAAGTATGGAGGTCTGGTGAGGCATCGGACATGTTTTGGTTTGGGATGACACTGGCCAGACACACCAGAGCCGAGGTAGAAATAGAACGAGTAGAGATGGGGTAAATGTAGTTACAGTATATTAGCTTCATGTTCATTTTGTCTTCCAAATGGCAGACACCCTCTGTTTATAAAGGTTTATTGTAACGCCACATAGTACACCCGGTCTCTATGGGTTTATACCAGGTCACAGACAATTTGTGTGTTGTTATTGAGTTGAGATCGTAGTTGTGGATCCTTGCTTGTTTTCTCTCCAAACATGTCACTTTATGGACTCAGAACATTGTTTATATAGAAGGTGGATTAATGGTTATACTGTTCAGAGGGTGTGAGAGGTTCTTACGAGGTTTTTTGACATCGTAGTCTGGCAAATGTAATGTTTGTCAAATCTACAAAGCAATCTCCCAATTGATAAACCTCCTAGGGATTTTTTCCCCCCAGCCAAAGTGATTGTCAATATTAAAATGAATACTTGAATGATTTGATGATTGGTCAATCTCGTCTTTTCAGTCTTTTGTGCAGATAAATCACCGTAATGGAAAACAGCAGAGAGCAATGGCCCGTTCAAAAGAAGGTGACAGAGATGTAATATTCCTGCCACATGCTTGTATAAGTCTCTCAACCCCATATGCTCTGCAGCCGTGCAGATCATTTGGAGCAGATACGACTGCAGCCATGCGAGACGTAGGTTTGGACCGGTTCTGCTGTGGGACATGGACAGTTACTATAGGCTCGGGCTCAAATAAACCTTCATAAAGGACAACTGGTTTGGATAGAGGATCGAGGGGGAGGGGACTGGAAGGGGTTGATGGAGTGACCACAGAGGACTTGTACTGTGATAAGTGTCTTTGGAGCTGCTTGTGTTGATGGTTGTTTGGATGGGTGGGTGAAGTTGGGTAGGAAGGGTGGTATTGTGGAGGCATGGTGGAGACATGTATAATTAAGATTTGGGGGCCTGTTCTGGTGCCTCTCGTTTCATGCGGTGTTTATAGAGGAAGGCTGTAACAAACAGAAACCTGAGCTGTAGAGGGAGGAAATGTATCCCCTTTAATGTCTCATTGCTTTCTCAGGCCGTCTTGAGAAAATGGTTGTGCTTTTTCCACTCTTTGTTGCTTTCAGCAGCTGGTGTGAGGTCATTTATGTAAATGAAGCAAGAGCCATTTATATTCTCAACTGTTGGACAAGATGTCATATTTACAATATAATGTGAATTCTGAATGTTAAAATAAATAACTGTTATGTCATGCTTGGCACCCCCATTGACATGTATTGGTAGAGCCCCACTTGATGTTTTTCCCAGTTCCCGACCTACAGCCAAACCAGTCGTCCACCAGCTGTGTGGAGCAGTGACTCCATGGCTCTCCATCATGCGTTTTATGAGATCCCCTCCCCTCACAAACATTTCCATTATTCAGGTCAGGTAATAAAAGGGAGAGTTAGTCACAGAGAAATGCAGAATGAGATAGTATCCCTCGTCAACATCATCGTTATTCAAAACAACAGTCTATGTTAGCGTCCCAGTGGATTTGCTCTTGGAAACTCTGGGTACAGCAATGCCAGGATGGGTATGATGGTGTTGGTAGAGGATCGTTTTTATTTTACCCGCCAGAATCCCTCCTCAGTTGTGTTTACTTGTCAGAGGAAGGGAAGGTTGGGATGCAGACCTGGGTTTACAGGCAAGATGTTTCCTATCCGCTTCCTATTGTTTGTCCTAGTTCTGTCTCCCTGCGCTCCACAGCGATGAGCGAGGGGAAGAGCTAGGAGAATGTGGACTTGTGGGGGTTTGGGAGACTGGGATGTTTTAACTTTGTTTTCTTTTTGCACCATGGCAGATAAACAGAGAAGTAAACTATCAAAATAAAGAAAGTCGCACACTCCGTGTATAATCTCCCAGCAATTTAATGGGTATTTACCATCGTTTTGGCATCACCGTGCCTTCCTCGGGGTCCTTCCTCACCATGAGGAAGGCACAGGGATGCCGAAATGTTGGTAAATACCCATTAAAATCCTGGGAGATTATACATGGACTGTGCAACTTTCATTATTTTGATAGTTTATAGTTTATTCGCCGTTAGTCAGCACCTCCCCACAAACTATTATTCTGCGTGTGCACCAGCTCATGTTCTTTATCAGATAAACAGAGCAGAACAAACAAACTATTTGGGTCAAGAGACAGCTTGGCCCCTGTGTTTTATAAGAAGTGAGCGAGCACATGAGTTAGTAGAGTCAATATTGAGCTATCTTTTTTAAATGGTAGAATGACCCGTATGATCAAGATGACCCCATTTAAAGGATGCTTTTGGAGAAGTGCTGAAGGAAAGGAAGAAGCATTAACACTTACTTTTACAGTGTGTTAACTACAATGAAATGACTGACTACCCACTCACAGCTATAGCAATTTATAGTTATTAGTTGTGAGGCTACCATTAGAGAACGCCGAATTTCCACTCCCAACTTATTTTTTATTTTTTTACATCAGTTCAGATCTCTAGTTCCCACTTTGCACACAGAAAAATAAAATGTTACATTCATTTGCCATTTCCTTGATTGGCGAAGATCATACCCAAAGAGGAAGGGATGCTCCTGGCCCCTCTCCTTCCTCGCCTGCCCCCCGTGTTATTTGCCCAGGACGTCCTGTGTGGTGGCGGTGGTGTGCATCTGGCCCTTGTCTCCAGTTGCCCCCTGCCTTCCTGTTCTGTCGAGCAGACCTGCAGGTGTGACACAAAACATTTGTTTTACCATATCTTTACATTTGGCATGCATAACGCCCACATGGCTGCCACCTATAGGTCTCAAAATAGGTCACAGCACCACTGCTGTGAAAGCACAGTCGCAAAGACAAAGCATAGGAACATTTTGAAGGGTTCACCTTCAGGGTAGCACACGTGGCTCAAGTTCTAAAGTGAAGAAAAAAAATGAGTTTGGTCTTTAACTTCCAAATGCTCAGAACCAGGCCCATCTGGAAAGGGAGATATTTTGGTTCTGTGAAGAAAATGCTGTGATAAAGGATCACATTAATAAGGAGCAGATTTCCTCCTCACCCTCCAAAGGCAGCGCACTGAAGGCCAGAGGCAGGCCAGTAAATCAATTGGGTTTAACTGAGAGGAATTTACTGGCCCAGACTGAACTTCCTGGAAAAACAGAGAGGTAGTAGAGATAGAGAAAGAAAGAGACAAATACCTTATGATACACATCCCCCTCTTCGTTCTACCCCTGGTTACTGTCCCATTGAGTTATTTTTGCTAGCATGTCACAGAACCTTTCTAATGTGCAGTCATTCAGCCATAATACAGAGGGACGAGTCTCTAGATGCACATCTGCCTGCACGTGTTTAGGTCTATGTTTCTTCATGCATTGTGCATAATGACCTAACCACATACCCTGCAGGCTTTTTACATTTAGGGACATGAGGTAAATAAATGCCCAGATGGGACACCATTATTACTCCCCAAACAGGAAATGATGCCCAGAACTCATCCTGTAAATGTAAAGAAGATGAACAACAACAACAACAACAGAGAAAAGATATACCAACAGTTACCCAAATGGGTTCACCTCGAGCCTATCTCACTGACTGCAAATACACTGGCCAGCTAGTTACATTAGAAGGGTTGTCTTAATCGAAAGCAGATGCTGCATGGTCGTAGTCTGTTATCGTAATTTGCTCTCAGTTTCATAGAACTGTGAAGTAAAAAACAATGTAAAGGCCCAGTGCAGTCAAAATTCAGTTTTTCCTGTGTTTTGTATTTTACATTTACATTTAAGTCATTTAGCAGACGCTCTTATCCAGAGCGACTTACAAATTGGTGCATTCACCTTATGACATCCAGTGGAACAACCACTTTACAATAGTGCATCTAAATATTTTAAGGGGGAGGGAGGGGGGGTGAGAAGGATTACTTTATCCTATCCTAGGTATTCCTTAAAGAGGTGGGGTTTCAGGTGTCTCCGGAAGGTGGTGATTGACTCCGCTGTCCTGGCGTCGTGAGGGAGTTTGTTCCACCATTGGGGAGCCAGAGCAGCGAACAGTTTTGACTGAGCTGAGCGGGAACTGTACTTCCTCAGTGGTAGGGAGGCGAGCAGGCCAGAGGTGGATGAACGCAGTGCCCTTATTTGGGTGTAGGGCCTGATCAGAGCCTGGAGGTACTGAGGTGCCGTTCCCCTCACAGCTCCGTAGGCAAGCACCATGGTCTTGTAGCGGATGCGAGCTTCAACTGGAAGCCAGTGGAGAGAGCGGAGGAGCGGGGTGACGTGAGAGAACTTGGGAAGGTTGAACACTAGACAGGCTGCGGCGTTCTGGATGAGTTGTAGGGGTTTAATGGCACAGGCAGGGAGCCCAGCCAACAGCGAGTTGCAGTAATCCAGACGGGAGATGACAAGTGCCTGGATTAGGACCTGCGCCGCTTCCTGTGTGAGGCAGGGTCGTACTCTGGGATGTTGTAGAGCATGAACCTACAGGAACGGGCCACCGCCTTGATGTTAGTTGAGAATGACAGTTTGTTGTCCAGGATCACGCCAAGGTTCTTAGCGCTCTGGGAGGAGGACACAATGGAGTTGTCAACCGTGATGGCGAGATCATGGAACGGGCAGTCCTTCCCCGGGAGGAAGAGCAGCTCCGTCTTGCCGGTTCAGCTTGAGGTGGTGATCCGTCATCCACACTGATATGTCTGCCAGACATGCAGAGATGCGATTCGCCACCTGGTCATCAGAAGGGGGAAAGGAGAAGATTAATTGTGTGTCGTCTGCATAGCAATGATAGGAGAGACCATCTGAGGTTATGACAGAGCCAAGTGACTTGGTGTATAGCGAGAATAGGAGAGGGCCTAGAACAGAGCCCTGGGGGACACCAGTGGTGAGAGCGCGTGGTGAGGAGACAGATTCTCGCCACGCCACCTGGTAGGAGCGACCTGTCAGGTAGGACGCAATCCAAGCGTGGGCCGCGCCGGAGATGCCCAACTCGGAGAGGGTGGAGAGGAGGATCTGATGGTTCACAGTATCGAAGGCAGCCGATAGGTCTAGAAGGATGAGAGCAGAGGAGAGAGAGTTAGCTTTAGCGGTGCGGAGCGCCTCCGTGATACAGAGAAGAGCAGTCTCAGTTGAATGACTAGTCTTGAAACCTGACTGATTTGGATCAAGAAGGTCATTCTGAGAGAGATAGCGGGAGAGCTGACCAAGGACGGCACGTTCAAGAGTTTTGGAGAGAAAAGAAGGGATACTGGTCTGTAGTTGTTGACATCGGAGGGATCGAGTGTAGGTTTTTTCAGAAGGGGTGCAACTCTCGCTCTCTTGAAGACGGAAGGGACGTAGCCAGCGGTCAGGGATAAGTTGATGAGCGAGGTGAGGTAAGGGAGAAGGTCTCCGGAAATGGTCTGGAGAAGAGAGGAGGGGATAGGGTCGAGCGGGCAGGTTGTTGGGCGGCCGGCCGTCACAAGACGCGAGATTTCATCTGGAGAGAGAGGGGAGAAAGAGGTCAAAGCACAGGGTAGGGCAGTGTGAGCAGAACCAGCGGTGTTGTTTGACTTAGCAAACGAGGATCGGATGTCGTCGATCTTCTTTTCAAAATGGTTGACGAAGTCATCTGCAGAGAGGGAGGAGGGGGGAGGAGGATTCAGGAGGGAGGAGAATGTGGCAAAGAGCTTCCTAGGGTTAGAGGCAGATGCTTGGAATTTAGAGTGGTAGAAAGTGGCTTTAGCAGCAGAGACAGAGGAGGAAAATGTAGAGAGGAGGGAGTGAAAGGATGCCAGGTCCGCAGGGAGGCGAGTTTTCCTCCATTTCCGCTCGGCCTTCCGGAGCCCTGTTCTGTGAGCTCGCATTGAGTCGTCAAGCCACGGAGCGGGAGGGGAGGACCGAGCCGGCCTGGAAGATAGGGGACATAGAGAGTCAAAGGATGCAGAAAGGGAGGAGAGGAGGGTTGAGGAGGCAGAATCAGGAGATAGGTTGGAGAAGGTTTGAGCAGAGGGAAGAGATGATAGGATGGAAGAGGAGAGAGTAGCGGGGGAGAAGAGCGAAGGTTGGGACGGCGCGATACCATCCGAGTAGGGGCAGTGTGGGAAGTGTTGGATGAGAGCGAGAGGGAAAAGGATACAAGGTAGTGGTCGGAGACTTGGAGGGGAGTTGCAATGAGGTTAGTGGAAGAACAGCATCTAGTAAAGATGAGGTCGAGCGTATTGCCTGCCTTGTGAGTAGGGGGAAGGTGAGAGGGTGAGGTCAAAAGAGGAGAGGAGGGAAAGAAGGAGGCAGAGAGGAATGAGTCAAAGGTAGACGTGGGGAGGTTAAAGTCGCCCAGAACTGTGAGAGGTGAGCCGTCCTCAGGAAAGGAGCTTATCAAGGCATCAAGCTCATTGATGAACTCTCCGAGGGGACCTGGAGGGCGATAAATGATAAGGATGTTAAGCTTGAAAGGGCTGGTAACTGTGACAGCATGAAATTCAAAGGAGGCGATAGACAGATGGGTAAGGGGAGAAAGAGAGAATGACCACATGGGAGAGATAAGGATCCCTATGCCACCACCCCGCTGACCAGAAGCTCTCGGGGTGTGCGAGAACACGTGGGTGGACGAAGAGAGAGCAGTAGGAGTAGCAGTGTTATCTGTGGTGATCCATGTTTCTGTCAGTGCCAAGAAGTCGAGGGACTGGAGGGAGGCATAGGCTGAGATGAACTCTGCCTTGTTGGCTGCAGATCGGCAGTTCCAGAGGCTACCGGAGACCTGGAACTCCACGTGGGTCGTGCGCGCTGGGACCACCAGATTAGGGTGGCAGCGGCCACGCGGTGTGGAGCGTTTGTATGGTCTGTGCAGAGAGGAGAGAATCATATCATATTGTATCATATAATACAACAGCTGATGAAGCTAACACTGTAAATTTATGAACAAATGTGAGCTGGTTGAAAATACAATATACACAGGACCTTATAATCAGCAGATTTGCATGGGAGGGAGTTTTGGTGTTCCATGGTGACATGGGGTAAATTGGTTAATAGATGAATAACAGTGTTCCAAACCTCTCTGCCAATAACAGCTAGTTTTCAGTTTTTCCCTTCCCACTCAGACCACTCCCAGACAATCTTAGCAATTTTTTTACTTGAGAGATATATTGTTTTTGCTAAAAACGCAAAACATTTTTTTGCCCATTTGAATGGAAATCTATTCCAGTAAGGTACTTAATTGTTACCAAGAAATGTGATATTAATATAAAAACGACTTCATTGCGCATTTAAAGCGAATGCCCATGGCATGAAATGTCTGGTGCTTGAACCATGTGTTATTGAAGAAGACACTGAATCAGATACTCAACCACGGGATACTGAAGGATCGGTGTATGAATGTACGTTACACTAAATGTGAAAAATCTTTGTTTATACCTTGGGTTGTCTTTAGTCTTTCTAAACGTTTTGCATTGTACCGAAACCTATATATTAGGAATGATCATACCTCTATTGGAGAAATACTTCAACTAAGGTATACTGTAACATCCAAATCTGTGTTACTGTAACCTATCAGGACCGCTGTGGGTCCTGTTGAGACCATGGTTCCGTTAGCCTTCGTGTTAGCCAAGGCAGAGGGGGTTTGACACCACACCCTGCCACTGGAGAGGGGACTGCAGCTAACATCTGGGACTACAGTAGTACGCAATATGCATGGGATTCAGCCAAGGGAAAGAGGATGGTGGCTAGAGATGGAAAGTGTGAGTGCACACGCTTGTTGTGGGGGAGGGCATGTGAGGCCTCAATGAAGTCACTGTAGGTCTCTGTATGTGCCCGTCTGTGTTTATGTGGATGTGTGGTGGAAGTTTTTTTTTAGATGACCAAGCAATTTTTTGCTGTCCACATCAGTTCAGCATTTCCTTTTGTTAGAGTACATTCTGCTCGGCTGTTTCCCTTTGTGAGAAAATACAGAACAAAACATTATTGGAATACTGTACTAGTGCTGCTCTACGGCCGATGATTACTTGGGTAATGATTGACAGACGGCAAAATTGAGGAAGTACGAGAGGCAGAGAGTGTTTTTGAATTTGCCACCGCCAGTGTAGCAGATCCAGATGTGCACAGTGCACAGACTACAGTGTGGTCATAAAACAGGCATGGCTTTTCTAGACTTGGATGATCATAAGGAGGAGGGTTGATTTCGTAAACAAAAGTGAAGTGCCTATAGAAAAACCAAACGTCATTTGAGGACCACAGAAGCAGGTCAAGATAACATTATTACTTTCTTTTGGTCTTTTTATCTTTTGACATAAAGGTTGAATTAGTGGCCAGTTGATGAACTTCGACACAAGTGCTGTTGCCAGTTGTTTGTCATTGGTCAAAGTGTTTAGCTGGGTTTTTTTTTTGTATTCTGATGGTCCACTAAAGATTTAAAAGGCTTGTGACCTCTTGGCCTTGTTGTGTATGTTGGAAGAAGCCAGAGGAAAACAAACATGGATGAAAAGCTGAGTTTTATGTCTGGTAGTGTCATGAGAAAATCAGCCGAGGACGATACACATCATCTAGAATAATTCACTAGAGGTTCCCGCAATACTCTGGGCCCCTGAAAAGGACAGAGAAGTTGAGTGAAAGTGACAGCATGAAGGAAAAGAGCATGGAGAACAAAATCACGATTGAGGAAATTAGATTGACGTTGTTGTGGTGGAAATGATGGAAAAATAGATACGATGTGGGACAGACTGGTAGAGGACATTTTCGAGGAATATTGAAAGACTGCAATCTGCAGTGTCTAGCTCAAATTGGCGGTGGTCATGGTAGCTATATTATTGCCGTCACTTGCTATCCATCCAGTGCGTTTGTGTAAGTACGCTAAGATGTTCTTTGTCTGTGCTTGACGTCCGGCCTTGTGCGACGGTCACTTGTGTTTAGAAAGTACCATACACATTCTTTATGATGAAGTCCACTTTTGTTCATAGAATTACGTACGTTTACATGTGATGTGTGACATCATGAGGAGGGTGATGTGTTGAGGTGTGACTGGTGTCTTGAGTTTATAACCCCTCTTTCTTGTACACAAACAACCTTGACACCTTACAGACTCATATCGCTTCACTGTCACCGGCCAAGGCCCTTTTCTAACTTTCATCCAATGACTTGGACGAGCATCATGATCATGGCATCATGTGTGAAGTGATTCAAGGGGTAGTATAACAATATAATTGTGGGGTCCAGGGCAGCACAGGGTGACTCACAGAGACCTTCAGACTATAGGGAACTTCCTGTTGTAAATGCCACCACCCTATTGTAGTAGGAGAGGTGATTTCACTACAGGGTATGACAGGAAGAGCAAAGGAAGGGGTAGTTCTGAACAAACAAGCTTCTGATGATGATTCATACGACAACACCAGAACAATCAACATTCCTGTGAATGTTTCAATGGTTATCAGGATGTCTAGAAAGTCATAACACAAATTGTGTAATTGTGAAATTCTCAAATGATGTAGTCATTTATCGTTTCAATATTCAAGACCTGTATGTCAGGATGTATGTACAGTATTTATTGAGGATAATTATGGTAAATATGAATCAACAGCTGAGGATTCGGTTATAATGATGTGTTACGACTTCTATGAATGGTGAGTGGAGGAGTCAAGCGCAGACAGCAGGTAATTCCGTACGTGGATATTTTATTCCAAAGACAGTGGAGACACGGACATGCGAAACACAAGGGCGCATGAAATAACCCGTCCAAAATACAAAGGACTAAAACTGTCCGGAAAAATATAGATCTCACAAATACACCAAAATCAAGTAACAGAGAACAAGCCCGCACAAATACCCAGCAGGCCTAGTGCCCTTAAATAGCTTACAAACAAACACTAACTCAAAACAGGTGTACCCAATTAAACCCAATAAATAGAAACAAATGGAAAGGGAATCGATGGCAGCTAATAGGCCGACGACGACGAGCGCCGAGCGCCACCCGAACAGGAGGTGGCACCATCTTCGGCGAAATTCGTGATAGTACCCCCCCCCCCCTGATGCGTGGCTCCCGCAGCGCGCCGACCCCGGCCTCGAGGACGACCCGGAGGACGAGGCGCGGGGCGATCCGGCTGGAGGCGGTGGAAATCCCTCAAGAGGGAAGGATCTAAAATGTCCCTCCCCGGTACCCAGCACCTCTCCTCTGGACCGTACCCCTCCCAGTCCACGAGGTACTGCAGGCCCCTCACCCGGCGTCTCGAGTCCAGAATAGCTCGTACTGTGTACGCCGGGGACCCCTCGATGTCCAGAGGGGGTGGAGGGACCTCCAGTACCTCACCGTCCTGCAGGGGACCAGCTGCCACCGGCCTGAGGAGAGACACATGAACCGAGGGGTTAATGCGATAGTAAGAGGGAAGTTGCAATCTATAACACACCTCGTTTATCCTCCTCAGGACTTTAAATGGCCCCACACACTGCGGCCCCAGCTTCCGGCATGGCAGGCGGAGGGGCAGGTTTCGGGCCCCTCCGCGGTGGCGGTCAGCGTTTCTCTTTTGCCATTTACTGGCCTGCCTGAGAGAATCCTGGAATCCTGCCCACCAGGTCTCTCTAGAGCGCTGTACCCACTCCCCCACCGCAGGAGCTTCGGTCTGACTCTGATGCCACGGAGCCAGGACCGGCTGGTAGCCCAGTACGCATTTGAATGGCGACATATTCGTGGATGAATGACGAAGTGCGGTCTGGGCCAACTCTGCCCACGGGACGTACCTCGCCCATTCTCCTGGCCGGTCCTGGCAATACGACCTCAGAAACCTACCCACTTCCTGGTTTACTCTCTCCACCTGCCCATTACTTTCGGGGTGATAACCAGAGGTAAGGCTGACCAAGACCCCCAGACGCTCCATAAACGCCTTCCAAACCCGGGACGTGAACTGGGGATACCGATCAGATACGATGTCCTCGGAGACACGGACATGCGAAACACAAGGGCGCATGAAATAACCCGTCCAAAATACAAAGGACTAAAACTGTCCGGAAAAATATAGATCTCACAAATACACCAATCAAATAACAGAGAACAACCCCGCAGCTAATAGGCCAGCGACGACAACCACCGGGCGCCGCCCGAACAGGAAGAGGCACCATCTTCGGCGAGATTCGTGACATGATGGGGTTATAGGATTAGTGGATTGTTCTTTTATACCAACTAAACTGTACTAAACAGCTTGTCTCCAGCATGGAGGTACATTCACTATGAAAGCTCACTGTACACGCATGTGGTCTCTAGAATAATACCACTTGATTCTATGGTAATTACATATCCAGAATCCTGAACTGTTGCTGGAGCCATCTCTGCGATGGTCTCACAATAATGCTAATGGTGTGGTCTTTCGACCGTGTTCTTGCTGTGTGCGTTTACAATCAAGCCTGTGTTTTCTGGTTATGGTTTGTGGAAAGCCTCTTTTTTTATAACAAGAAGCGTATGTGTCTCCGCACACATTATGATCCCCAGGACATTACGGCACATATAATTACTGCTCTGTATGGTCATGTCCCTCCAAAACCTCAGCCAGGGCCTCCATTTTAGGTTTTCCACCATTTCATATAGTTAAGCTTGCATAAAAAATACTTTTAAGACCCTAAACTATGCTTTTTAATCTGAGGTGAGTGTTTTGGGGTGTACTGTACATGTACATATGTATGTGTTTTTATCCTGGCTAGAGTACTCCGGAGTGTTTGTGTTTGTGAGGACCCCTACACTTTCCCTGACCGACAAAACCACAGTCACTCTGCCTGTGGTTATGGTCTGGAGTGTGCCGGCCCTAGAGGTAGTTTACACTGTGTGGCTAGCTGGTTGCAGACGAGAACACACAAGCCCTCACTGTGGAGCGACGCAACTTGTAGAGAGAGGCCTCAACTTGGCCAAACGCCCAACACAACAAGAGAGAATGTGTTCCCAGAGTGTCAGTACAACACGTTTCAGTTGGCCAGGCATTCATACCGACCTTATCATATGGATATATTAGGTCTGAATGACCATGCATGAACTAGCTTCAAGTATTACCTTAACAACACAATAAGGCACATATTCCATGGCTGACTGTTCGGCCATGTGTTGAGCTCATGTTGATGTTCTCATAAGGCCCAAAACAACAGCATTACCATGGTACCCTTATCAACTCTTACCTCCGTTATCTATTTCAGTCTGTTCAGTGTCACCCTATTGACAGTGCCTATGACATAAGCTTTCTACACCAGAACCACATGACCAACATCACAGGGATAGAGTCTAACACATCCACCCCAACTCTGGTTTATCAGACTGCTAGAGCTTCTCTCTAGGAGTAGAGGAAAAGCTGTGACCATCATGTAGACCTCCTGACCCAATCATCTGGTATTTGGGGGCCCCTCGACCTCCAGGTCTGGGGCCCGCCAACCTTTTTCTTTTGGGGGGATTGGGCACCCCTGGATGTTGGAGACCACCATATAGCATATGTTAGCAAAATATGTACCCTGCATGCCCGTTCGGTAATCTGTCCCTGCTCACACACAGGCCCTGGACCACAAAAGAATAGGGTGCGTGTTCCTCATTTCCCCCAGATAGCATATGATAGCAAAATGTGTAGAATTGCTGTAAATTAGCTGTACATCTGCAAAATGTTCTCTCAGACTCATGACAAAATGTGTAGAATAGTATTATAAAACTGCACATTTTTCTCTCTTGAACCATGTCTCATTTCCCCCTGGAGGACGGTGGCCCGGGGCCCCAAATGCGGTAGTCCGGCCCTGTGTGTTAGGCAGAGGAAGAGAAGAGGTGTGAGGTAATAGAGTTGACATACAGACATACTGAAGGTTATTTTTTATTTTTCCATAGCATCTACCCTGATTTAACGAAGCGTTAGAGAAGCGTTTTATGACTCAAACCGTAGCATAGATGGGCAGACACCATTAAGCGTACAGCATGTCACTGTATTGAAGAGGCTGTTGCTGAGAAGGGTTGTGTTGAATCGAGTTCAAAATGTTGGCCTCATCAAACAGATTCCCTGAGGTTCAATAACATTTTTAAAGAAACAGACATCCAAAAGTTAAAAACAGGTCAAGTTCAATAAATTACTTTTCGTCTTTTATTTTTTGACATAAAAGTTGAACTCGTGGCCAGTTGATAAACTTTGACCAGGGATGGGCAACTTTGATTGGGGTGGGGGCCACCAAAAATCTGAAATCAACGTGAGGGGTCTCAGTGGCTCACGGTTCTGCGTACCCACATCCATACTCACACGTGGAGTCAGAGCCAGCCCTAGCCTTTTGGGTGCCCTAAGTGACATTTTGTTGGGGCCCTAAGTGACATTTTGGTGAGGTTCTAAGTGACATTTTTTGCCATAGGGTGGAGACAAATGTTTGCAGTTTTTAATATAATATCAGAGTGAGAGTGACTAATACCATCAATGGGGGCTCCCCGGGTCTGTAATTCGACCATGATTTTACTACTAGTTTAGATAACTGGCTAGACTAATTTACCAATCTAATAGTTTTTAGATGACATGGGCTAAATGAGTGACTGTCAGTGACTGATTGACATCAAATGATGCGCGCCGAAATCAAAACGTGGTGATTTCTACGATTCTACTCACTCAACAGTAAGTTGAGACCCCGACTGAGTTTAAAATATATATTTTTTTAGGTTGGTCCATGGGCCTACAAAAACGGGCCTCTAGTTGCCCATCCCTGACTTAGAAACAAGTGCTTTTGTCAGTTGTTAATCATTGGTCATCAAAGTGTTTAGCTGGGGTTGTTTATGTTTTCTGATGGTCCACTAAAGATTTCAAAGGCTTGTGACCTCTCGGCCTTGTTGTGTATGTGTAAAACCTGAGTGTAGGGCCTCCCGGGTGGCGCAGTGGTTAAGGGCGCTGGGTTCGCGCCCAGGCTCTGTCGTAACCGGCCGCGACCGGGATGTCCGTGGGGCGACGCATAATTGGCCTAGCGTCGTCCGGGTTAGGGAGGGTTTGGCCGGTAGGGAAATCTTTGTCTCAATGCGCACCAGCGACTCCTGTGGTGGGCCGGGCGCAGTGCGCGCTAACCAAGGTTGCCAGGTGCACGGTGTCCGACACATTGGTGCGGCTGGCTTCCGGGTTGGATGGCGCTGTGTTAAGAAGCAGTGCGGCTTGGTTGGGTTGTGTATCGGAGGACGCATGACTTTCAACCTTCGTCTCTCCCGAGCCCCTACGGGAGTTGTAGCGATGAGACAAGATAGGAGCTACTAAACAATTGGATACCATGAAATTGGGGAGAAAAAGGGGTAAAATAAATAAAAAAAGAACAAAAAAAGAAGCTGAGTGTTATGTCTGGTAGTGTCATGAGAAGATCAGCTGAGGACGATACCCATCATCGAGAATACTTCACTCAAGTAGAGGTTCCCACAATAATCTGATCCCAAAGCAAGACAGAAGTTGAGTTAAAGAGCCAATATGAATAAAATAAGAAAAGAGCATGAAGTACAACATTATGATTGAGGAAATTAGACATAGGGACCATTTGATTTGTTTTTCCATAGCAACTACTCTGATTTAACGAAGTATTGGAGAGATGTTCTATGACTCAAACCCTAGCATAGATTGGCGGACACCATTAGGCATATGTCACTGAATTGAAGAGGCTGTGTTGAATCGCATCCAAAATGTTTACGTCTGTGCTTTTCCGAGAACATTCAGTAAAACGAAAGCATCAAACAGATCTGCTGAGACACAATAACACATTTAACTTGTCTGCAAACGGAAGACAGAAGCAGACACCCAAAAGTTAAAGGTGTCTTTTTTTCTCTCGGGTCAAAGGTCAAGAACTCATAGTTCATTCGCATGAATCCTACAGAAGACAGCACACCCTGCAGCTCCAAGCTCACTCAGCAAAATACAGCCTTCCGAGAAGTAACTCTCCAAAAGACGAACCCCTCCTCTTTCCCTCCATATCATCCCGTTGTCACGCAAATCCTACGACAGCCATCAACAGCATATGAGTTGCCAAGACTTCCACTCAGAATGTTCCAGTGTGTGGCGGATGAGACGTGTGGTCCGGTACCACCCTTAATGTACAAAGCCTCACTGTAAACACCCGCAAAATGTGTCATGTTCAAGAAACAATAAAAGATGTTATGGATAAATGTGAGAAATTTACCAAATCAACAGTTACACACCACATATATTTCTGATTTGCAAAAAAGCATTAATGTTTCTGAAAGTATGAATTTGAAAGATTGGGTGTGGGCTGGTGTGTAGTTGTTCCATCAATTTCCTATTCTTCCAAAGGGTTGTTGATGGTGCCTACTCCCTTTGCCCCCACACCCATCCATCCAACATGTGGCATTACAGTGTCTAGGGAGTGTGTGCCAGCCTAGCTGTGGTTGAAGGAGCCAAATCTCTCATGCGCACCATGAAGAAATCCCAGATGCAAAGGATTATGGGTTTTAAATCCAGTTTACAGTAACTGTGTTTTAATGGAGGGTAGAGGGGCTGGGGGCTAATGCTGCAGAGTCTGGGCTATAGGCTGTGGTTAGAGTGACACATCAAGCTCTCCATTTTATTCACTCCAGCTGGCAATCCTTGTCAAATTGAGAGCACTTTTATGGATTTGTTATTCTTAAAGTTCATATGTAAATTGATGACACAAAGTCTAAAGCTTGAAATGGTTATATTTTTCCTAAAAAAGCTCTTGATATCACTAATCAGGGGAATTGATCATCAGAAGCGTTCAGCCAGTTATATCGTGTTGACAAGTTTTGGTTGTTACATTACCTAAGTGATATGCATTGAAAATCATATACCTGTATGATTTAGCTGATGCTTTTTTAAATCATATTTTCTGAATAATGTTCAACTTCAATCTATCATGAAAACAGTGCAGCTGGTGACATTGACCTTTGATTGGTTGTTGTTACCTTGTAAATATCATAGAATCATATATAGGAGTTGGCTGTTGTATGGATATTGACCTCATTACAAAGTGTTGATGCTTAACCCATCGTTTTTGCGCAGTGCACACGTGGCGAATGCAATACTGAAGTGACTAAACTGTTTTCCTGTGTTATTTTTCTCTCTTTGGCTTCAATCATTTGGAACATTTGGACATTTAGAAATGATATTCATATTATTGATCATGTAACACTATTCTAGCATTTTACACTGCCAGGAGATTCCCAGGAGAAACTTTGAGAAATTACTGTGAACTTGAGACTTCATATTGTGTAGCTTAGTGTCTTAGTCTGGTTTAGATATTGCACCCCTCTACATGAAAATCAAGTTGTCCTTGGCATCCCCTCTGTCTCTCTCTCTCTCTCTCTCTCTCTCTCTCTCTCTCTCTCTCTCTCTCTCTCTCCCTCTCTCCCTCTCTCTCTCTCTGTCTCTCTCTCTCTCTCTCTCTCTCTCTCTCTCTCTCTCTCTCTCTCTCTCTCTCTCTCTCTCTCTCTCTCTCTCTCTCTCCCTCTCTCTCTCTCTCTGTCTCTCCCTCTCTCTCTCTCTCTCTCTCTCTCTCTCCCTCTCTCTCTCTGTCTCTCTCCTCTCTCTCTCTGTCTCTCTCCCTCTCTCTCTCTCTCTCTCTCTCTCTCTCTCTCTCTCTCTCTCTCTCTCTCTCTCTCTCTCTCTCTCTCTCTCTCTCTCTCCCTCTCTCTCCCTCTCTCTCTCTCTCTCTCTCTCTCTCTCTCTCTCTCTCTCTCTCTCTCTCTCTCTCTCTCTCTCTCTCTCTCTCTCTCTCTCTCTCTCTCTCTCTCTCTCTCTCTCTCTCTCTCTCTCTCTCTCTCTCTCTCTCTCTCTCTCTCTCTCTCCCTCCCTCTCTCTCTCTGTCTCTTTTCTCCTATTCTATTTTCTCTTTCTCTCTCTCGTTCTGTCACCAATCCACACCAATGCGTTTTTCTCTCAATTTTATTTTCCTTTGCAACACTCCGTTCCAAAGAGTGACTAATATTTTCTACCTCAATTAACAGTTCAACCCCAAAGAGAGAGAGAGAGAGAGAGGCGTAGAGGGGAGGGAAACAGGCAAGCAGCATTTAAATAGTGCCATGTGCAGTGTCTAGAATTTCACCATTTACTGACAGAATGAAAAAAAGTCTCTACTCTTATTTAAGGAGCTTGTTATCCAATATTGACCGTTAAGACCCCATGCCACTCAAGACTGGATCGTCTTGGAAGACAAGAAGCTTTAGGATGCTCAGTAAATGTGAATGAATCGCTATAGCATGCATATTGCATGGTTCAAATGAAATACTAAAGATGAAATAATAATAACAATAACAATAATAATAAAGGACGAGCATGGAGTTTCAGTAAATACATGTGAGTAGCCTCCAGAGCTGTCAGTAAATGAAAACTGAATGCAATGGTTTCAGATGTGTGAAACCAAATCAAATGTTTTTCCTTAGTCTCATTTCTGAGTCTTTGAATGGTAACAACATGCATAAGAGTGTCTCGGTTTTGCAAGATTAATATGACACGAGTACATCTGTTTTCATTTGGGCCTTGTTTTCATTGAAATCCCTGTGCAGTTCTAGAAAGAGCATTGTGGGGCCCTTTTAAAGAAATAGGGCATTCTCCAGTTGGTACGATCTGCACACGCCTGGGCCACTTGTTCAGTTCTGGGGCGCTTGACATTGTGAGCCAAGACAAGTCCAATGAATTAGCGAATATACTATACATAGTTTCTCTGTTCTCGTTTCAACGTGTGGGACTCATTTTGTGCATGGAACGTTTTAAGAACATCAAAAACAAATGAGCTATCGATGAAAGTATTAGAAAGTGTGTGTGTGTGTGTGTGTGTGTGTGTGTGTGTGTGTGTGTGTGTGTGTGTGTGTGTGTGTGTGTGTGTGTGTGTGTGTGTGTGTGTGTGTGTGTGTGTGTGTGTGTGTGTGTGTGTGTGTGTGTGTGTGTGTGTGTGTGTGTGTGTTTGCGCGCATGCATGCGTTGTACTGTGTATATCCTATATTCCATTTTTTTATTGGGCTGCATGAAAGTCCAGTTGAGATGGTCTGTTTTGCTCATTGAAACTATCCCAAAAGCCTTCTAGTGCAGGCTGCAGCGTTAGAGGTCCAGAACCATCTCTGTACCATTCAAGGCACATACCGTAGAGAGGTACAGTAGCTCTGGTCCAGAATACACCCTGGACCAGAGCTAAAATATATGTAGAGCCAAATCTGGTGCCCATCTGCACTTCTCACTTGTAACATCATAAATATATTTTGTCATCTGTGTGTGTTTTTATTATATGCTGGTTGCATAAAGCAACACAGAAGAAGAATCTTGATTTTTATAAAAGATTATAGAAAAAAAGATGATAAGATAAAATATAATAAACTGTAGGTTGAGATTTTTATTTATTTTTATTTTACCTTTATTTAACCAGGCAAGTCAGTTAAGAACATATTCTTACTTTCAATGACGGCCTGGGAACAGTGGGTTAACTGCCTGTTCAGGGGCAGAACGACAGATTTGTACCTTGTCAGCTCGGGGGTTTGAACTCGCAACCTTCCGGTTACTAGTCCAACGCTCTAACCACTAGGCTAGAGGTTAATAACAAATTAATAAGAGGATCCTATAATCAACCCACATGTATGGGTGGAGTAGCGAATAAAAGGCTACTTTTGGTGGGGAGAGGACCCTGAACCCCTTGACCTCTCTGAGCAGGGGTATGCTACCTACGTACCAGTTGAGTCTACCGACCTACCGTTCAATTGAAAGGTAACAATAATAACCCAAACATGTCATGTGAACTGCCGCTGACATTCATTTCAAGTCAGAGCTTCCTCTCTTCACGTCTGCACCCATTAAACCTACACTCTCTTTCTCAGCACTTAAGAATTCCCATGCGGTTTCAACACTCGGTCTAATGAAGGACACTAAAAAAATAAAAAAGCAAGTGAAAAAATATTTACTCCAGTCCAATGAAGTGGCTGCTAAAGTCGATTGCTCCTCTTAATAAAAACCATATGCCTGTTCTTATAAAATCCTGTTTTTGTGGTGCAGCTTTTTAAGGCGTTAGAGTGTGTGCCAGAATGTGTATTATCTCCTGACACAGAGAACAGGAGGGTTGTGAGGGGTGATATATCAAAAGCAGCAGATCGTGAATGTACTTGATTTATGTTACAGGGAGCATTGTGTCAAATCAACTCATAACTACAGCTGTAGGTTTAGGTTTAGTGTGACTGCTGGGCTGTGGCTGCAGTTTGTTTGTTACTCTGATTAGGAAAATGCTTGGGCTGAAGCCCCTAAAAGGGATCCTAACATGGCATTATTGAAAAACCACAACCTTACGTTGTGTGAGGGCAGGAGGAAACCTTGTGATGGGCTAGACCTAGACTTATTTAAGTGCCTTGTTGTTCCTCTCTTTGCTAGACTGAAATAAATGCTGAATATCTCCTTTGGAATAGTCATAGAAATAGTTGAATACCCCAAGCTCTTTATTTCATCCTCGTTGGTGACCTGAGAAGCAGTACACTAACTTTGTCAGGGGGACTTATTATAAAAACAGAAGGGAATAAATAGCCTCGGCCGATGTTATGTCAACATGAGTCCATCCTCCAAAGACTGTCCCTTTCCCACGATGAGGGGAATGGCCCTTCAGTCGACCCATGCTATAGTGTTGCTGAACTTCCCAAAATGTCCATGGGAGTTTTGGGGGAGAAAAGACCACTTTCTCTGCCGCTCCCTGAGAGCCTGCTCTGGTCCTCATCACTGGGCGTTCCCCTGGGTCTGCGTTTTGATTGGATCCAGATGGTGTGAGTGTGGAAGGGGACATGGCGGAAGAGTGTGGAGTTTTCTCTCCTGCTCTGATTGGTAATAGCTAGGATGGTAGCCGGAGTCGCATTCCTCCCCCCAATCCATTTCTGTCTCGCTCGCTCGCTCACTCGCTATTTCTCGCTCTCTCAGATTCAGTGGTGGAAAAAAGTACCCAATTGTCATACCTGAGTAAAAGTAAAGATACCTTAATAGAAAATGACTATAGAAAAAGTGAAAGTCACCCAGTAAAATACTACTTGAGTAAAAGCCTAAATATTTTTGGTTTTAAATATGCTTAAGTATCAAAAGTAAATGTAATTGCTTAAATATACTTAATAATTTCAAATTTCTTATATTAAGCAAACCAGACAGCACAATATTATTATTATTTTTTTTACGGATATCCAGGGCACCCTCCAAATAATCTATAAACGTAGCATTTGTGTTTAGTGAGTCCGCCAGATCAGAGGCAGTAGGGATGACCAGGGATCTTGATAAGTGTGTGAATTGGACCATTTTCCTGTCCTGCAAAGCATTCAAAATGTAAGTAGTTTTGTGTGTCAGGGAAAATGTATGGAGAAAAGTACATACTTTTCTTTAGGATGGTAGTGAAGTAAAAGTAAAAGTTGTCAAAAACATAAATAGTATAGTACAGATACCTCAAAAAACTACTTAAGTAGGACCTTAAAGTATCTTTACTTAAGTACTTTACACCACCGTTCAGATTCCTCTGTTCTAAGTTGCCATATGGGGAGAATAGTGAGCACGACGGGGAGGGTTTGGTTAAACGGCTCAATGCTGTCCCGCTGCCTTGCCTCTGCTTAGTGTTTAATGAACTCTTTTACAAGGGGTGATACTGCTTTAAACTACAGGAAGGTTTCAGATAAATGTTCATATTCTTTACATTGTGAAGTGTTTGATATCTTTGTAACTCAGATGGCGGGCTAAAAGCAGTGCCAAACAAAAAACTGACAAGTATCAGTTTAACATAGACAGTATGATTTGATGTGCTGTTTAATGAGAATGGAAAAAAAGATAGGTATTTGATTATCCCCTTTCCGGCTCATAACCTGATCCTTAATAACTAACCCTCTCCTCAAATGTTGGTCCTCATGCTTACAATTTGTAGCCTATTATCACTGCCATTGCTCCCATGGATAAGCATTATAAATATCCTCCACAACCTTTTCCCCCCCTTTCTCACCTCAGGACCATGCAGTCACTGCAGACCTGTACCGTCCTGCTGTTTCTGAGCGTCCTGATTGGCCTGTCCTGGTCTCTGAACCCCAGGGACCCCAACGTGTGTAGCGTATGGGAGAGGTAAGTCAGTGTAGCTCATCTCATTTCATTGTACCAGAATAGAAGAGAGCACATTTTAACGTGTGAGAAAGAAATAGAAGTAGCAGCAGGTTTAATTGTAGCTAACTTGTTGTTTGTTGTTGCACTTATCATTGAAGATGTAACACTTGGCTCAAAATATGAACATCAGGTTGTCTCAACTCTAGACCATGATGGGTTCGTTCTGTCAGTGTATTATCATGTCTGAGTCCATTTTATCCTTTCATACAGCTTCCCAACCTCAGTGAAGGAGTCGTATGCCCACCCTTATGACCAGGTGACAGAGGAACCTTGCTCTGAGCCACGCACCTCCTACAGATGCACCCGTCACAGGTAACACAGCCTGCCGACTCACTTCCTGTTTACTTCCTGGTTGTGTCCATGAGGTCAGAGGGTAACAGGAAGTATTCTCTATTTGACTTTGTGTTGGACAGGATCACCTATAAGACAGCATACAGACAGGCGGTGAAGATGGACTACCGCCGGAGGTACCAGTGTTGCCCTGGCTACTACGAGAGCAGAGACAAATGTGTCCGTAAGTTTAACGTCATGGCTTTTCTTTATTAGCATATCAAAACAAACATAGAAGATTCACTTGGATTCATCCGTAGCATTTCAATGAATTACATTTCTACATAATTTCCCATCGATTTCTAGAATTCATCCAATTGTGTGCTTGGTTGCTGAGTTGGTTACATTCTGGAGAGTTGACATGCATGCGTTACATAACATATATAATATCTCCACCAACCTTCTAGTCTAATTAAGAGTGTGTATGTGTGTGTTTTTCATCACTAGCTCGCTGTACTAAGGAGTGTGTCCATGGGAGATGTGTTGCTCCAGACCGCTGCCAGTGTGAGGGAGGCTGGCGTGGCGACGACTGCTCTAGTGGTGTGTTACACACACACACACACACACACACACACACACACACACACACACACACACACACACACACACACACACACACACACACACACACACACACACACACACACACACACACACACACACACTCTGCAGGAAATGACAAGTGACCATTATTCAAAAACTGATCCTCACACACAACACTCAATCACACATAGGGCTTTCCAATGGAAACAGCAAGGGACCAAATAAACAATTATGCGTCATTGAAGTAAGTCACAGTCCAGAAAACAGTTTATTAGACCAGGAGGACACTATGTCTATCCCCTTCCTGGCACTTGACATTTTATGCTACATCAAGTATGTAACATCCCCAAAGCTCCCCAAAGTATACTGCATGCTTAGACCCAGGGCCCGGGATGGAAATCAATATTTTCCATATATTGCAAGTATACTCTTTTGGAATCATCTGCTAAAAAAATGTATAGTTTGCAAATTAATTCAAATAGCTCCATCTCAGCACAGGATTAATGTTTTACATTTGATTTATCCCAGAAACTCCTAGTTAATCGATGCCAGTGTTCTTCTGAACTCAACCAGGTCACTAGTACAGTGCTGAATGGAGGGCTTAACGTAAGCTGGTGGTGTGTGATGCCTTCAGAGGGGATGATGGGAAGGGGAAATGTTACCCCTCTCCCACTTTGTTTCTCTCTCCTTCTCTCTCCGGGCAAACGAGTGCTGGCCTCGGGCCCCATACTGCTGAGTCCTATAATAAACCCCACTGGCAGAATGAGAGCTGACACTTTCTGGAATAGATACCTGTGTTTTGAGCTAGCTGTGGGAAATGAGAGAGAGAGGCTGAGGTTTAGCACTGAGAGCTGAGAGAAAGACAGAGGAAGAGGGAGAGAGAGAGAGAAGTGGACAGAGAGAATAAGAGAGGATGAAAGAGAGAAAATAATACATGTATGTTAATAAGAGACTGTTGGGGAAGAGAGATTGTGATGGAATCATTCATATTGGGTGAGGTTGGGGGGGGGGGGGTTGGGTACAGAAAAGAAGACTGGTTGAGTTTTGATACTTAAGAATAGAGTGATATACTCTAGAAGGGTGTGTGAGAAAGAAGGGTATGGGGGAGAGAAGGATGTGGTTCAGTTAGATATGTGGGAGATAATGCTGTGGTTGGATGCAGACGAGATCTCCACCACCACTCGGACAATACACTTGGGGAAGGAGAGGAATTTTCCCACCATATCTTAATGCATTCCATTTACAGTACAATGGAGACTTGCCATTTTTAAAGAGCGCATCAATTGAAAAAAAACCTGGTCAGATGTAAACAAACATATGGACAATTTATGTGAGAACAGGTCTGGGTTCTGTTATAAATTGGGTAAGTGCAGAGGCTTGGGCACAGCCAGCTGGTCCTAGCACAGCTCTTCAAAGCCTAGGTGTCCAATCCATCACGTTCACTCGCCCACACTCATGGCTAGCCTTGTCAGGCCTGGACGATGATAGCACATAGTAGAAAGCTTAGTACCCTGCAGGTCCTTTACTAAATCTCTATTGGCGTCCTGGAGAACGCCTGTGTAAACATTATTGCTGCTCCAGCTGAGCTTCCCATAACTCAATGTGACACACGCTCCAACTGCAGTCTCTCAGCGTCTCCCGCATGCCCACACAGGGAATGAGTAAACGTTTGATTCATTTAAACAAAGAAAAGAGAGAAAGGTACTGTTCTGAGTTAGATTAATAAACATTTCTCAGCTATGTGGTAGTTTTCGCTCTAAACCCTAATTTGGCCATACTTTACCCTCCATTTAATATGTCAAAGAAGTTCTGCTTGAAACTGTGACACAGTAAATACTGTATGTTTTTTAAATGTTTTATTTCACCTTCATTTAACCAGATAGGCAAGTTGAGAACAAGTTCTCGTTTACAATTGCGACCTGGCCAAGATAAAGCAAAGCAGTTCGACACATACAACGACACAGAGTTACACATGGAGTAAAACAAACATACAGTCAATAATACAGTATAAACAAGTCTATATATGATGTGAGCAAATGAGGTGAGATAAGGGAGGTAAAGGCAAAAAAAAGGCCATGGTGGCAAAATAAATACAATATAGCAAGTAAAACACTGGAATGGTAGATTTGCAATAGAAGAATGAGCAAAGTAGAAATAAAAATAATGGGGTGCAAAGGAGCTAAATTAATTAATTAATTAAATACAGTAGGGAAAGAGGTAGTTGTTTGGGCTAAATTATAGGTGGGCTATGTACAGATGCAGTAATCTGTGAGCTGCTCTGACAGTTGGTGCTTAAAGCTAGTGAGGGAGATAATTGTTTCCAGTTTCAGAGATTTTTGTAGTTCGTTCCAGTCATTGGCAGCAGAGAACTGGAAGGTGAGGCGGCCAAAGAAAGAATTGGTTTTGGGGGTGACTAGAGAGATATACCTCCTGGAGCGTGTGCTACAGGTGGGAGATGCTATGGTGACCAGCGAGCTGAGATAAGGGGGGACTTTACCTAGCAGGGTCTTGTAGATGACATGGAGCCAGTGGGTTTGGCGACAAGTATGAAGCGAGGGCCAGCCAACGAGAGCGTACAGGTCGCAATGGTGGGTAGTATATGGGGCTTTGGTGACAAAATGGATTGCACTGTGAAAGACTGCATCCAATTTGTTGAGTAGGGTATTGGAGGCTATTTTGTAAATTACATCGCCAAAGCCGAGGATTGGTAGGATGGTCAGTTTTACAAGGGTATGTTTGGCAGCATGAGTGAAGGATGCTTTGTTTGCGAAATAGGAAGCCAATTCTAGATTTAACTTTGGATTGGAGATGTTTGATATGGGTCTGGAAGGAGAGTTTACAGTCTAACCAGACACCTAAGTATTTGTAGTTGTCCACGTATTCTAAGTCAGAGCCGTCCAGAGTAGTGATGTTGGACAGGCGGGTAGGTGCAGGTAGCGATCGGATGAAGAGCATGCATTTAGTTTTACTTGTATTTAAGAGCAATTGGAGGCCACGGCAGGAGAGTTGTATGGCATTGAAGCTTGCCTGGAGGGTTGTTAACACAGTGTCCAAAAAGGGCCAGAAGTATACAGAATGGTGTCGTCTGCGTAGAGGTGGATCAGAGACTCACCAGCAGCAAGAGCGACCTCATTGATGTATACAGAGAAGAGAGTCGGTCCAAGAATTGAACCCTGTGACACCCCCATAGAGACTGCCAGAGGTCCGGACAGCAGACCCTCCGATTTGACACACTGAACTCTATCAGAGAAGTAGTTGGTGAACCAGGCGAGGCAATCATTTGAGTGAAGGAAAGAGAGGTGGGGGGAAGATCTCATTATAAACTACATAGACAAGGAACAGTTGCAGTAGAAAATGCGTGTGCTTCAGCTGTCTAAAGGTATTTTTCTCATCGTGGAAGAACTAGTCGTTTTTACTGCAGTAGTAGTTGTGACTGAAGCAAGCACACTAGAATCCATATGAACAGTAGGATTTGTTTGTGATCATTCACACTGTATGTCATTCCCCACAAACCTCAATGAGACAAGTATGAATCCATCATTGAATGGTTGTCATCATGATAGTTAGTGAGATCATCACTTGTGTGCAAAGCATCAGTTACGTCACCTGTATTGGGATATCTTTTTTTCCTTTGAATAGGGTTTGTGCCCCAGTCAGTCTGCGTTATTGATGAGACATTGGAGGAGTCAGTGTGTGTCCATGTGGGATCCTGGTTCTCGTGGAATCCGGAATGATCCCCCTGACGCTCCTTAACTCTGGTTGAAATCCAAACCCTGTGCGAATCACCGGTTGGTGATAGCCGCCGGAGCCATCCCGAAAGGCCGCTGTAAAATTCCCAATTTTAACCTCATCCGTTTCGTTGGCTCCATGCAAATCGCCCTGTCAATCGTGAATCACAAGTCGGTAACATTAGATTCTGGAGCTATTAGGGCTAGAGTTGGACGTAGACTATGCCTCTTTTTGTTGGAAATTCATTGTATTGTCCCTGGGGGAGTGATCTTTACCATTGTCTTCTACTAAGGTTCCTGTGCTGTTGTTGTTGTTGTTGGGTTGAAACATGACGGTCTCAGTGACATCACATATAGTATACGGTGTAACACCATACAACTCCATCAGGTTAAGTTAATAGAAAGAAAACCCTTTCAGAGATATTAGATGGAAAACGTTGTACACTGGTCCACTAGTCCACTGGTTTATGCATACATTTATATGATTACATATATTTTGTTGTATGGGGTTTCTTTTTTTATGTGTCTGTTATCATCTGTCTGTGTGCGTCTTCCAGCCTGCGATGACAAACACTGGGGTCCAGGTTGTGGTCAGCTGTGTAAGTGTGAGAACGGAGGCCTGTGCAATCCTGTGACCGGTACCTGCCAGTGTCCTCCAGGCTACATTGGGACCCGCTGCGAGGACCCCTGCCCACCAGTCACCTTTGGCAAGGGCTGTCTTCAGAAGTGCCAGTGTGGAACTGGGGGTTCCTGCAATAAAGTGACCGGAGAGTGCCTGTGTCGAGAAAATTTCACGGGTACATTGTGAGTAGTAGAAGTAACACTCTCTCAAATAGGCCTACAGCTATATGTATCAATATAAAGTAAATAGTATGTTCAGGTTGGAAAGACAAAATGGAGAGGCAGTGGACTAATTGTTATACCATATCCTATGGCCTTATTCCATCCTACCAATGCAGGAAAAGAGCCCCTCTTGTAACACTAGGTTAGAGGATGAGTCATTAGTTACACCCTGTGTTTTAGATGCCCCTGGGGATGAGTAGAGAACCACTAGGAATTAGTGGAAAGTCTTTATATGAGGCAACTGCCAATGTCAGAAAACAGCACAGCACTCTAATAGCCCAAGGGCCAACCGCAAAGCATATGTTGATCCATGACCCAGGAAACAAACGGCAAAATGTCAACAACTAGGTAGATAACGATGTGACTATGAACACTGTGTGGTTCAAAACTTGTAAAAGTTGCATGTTAATTTGTTCTTTTTAGTACAAGTTACGTCTTTAGCATCAGAATCATAGCGCATCTTGGATAATATCCCTAGCAATGCTCCGACATGGCTATGTTTCACATTGGTTACTTTTGTTGCACACTGGCCCACAGAACTATTTGTGCGTTCGGTGTTCGTCCACGCATAAGCTCAAGCAACACGTGACCGGTCCTTCACTGATCCAGATGAACCCGTATAGGATGTTTTGTCAGCTTTAATTAGCCATCTCTGCCTTCTAGCCAAACTAAAGACAGCACAACATTTGCTAGCTAACACAGATATGAAAACATTCCAAGGTCCCGACAACTACATAATGCGCTGTTCGGGCATCTGAGAGAAAATCTATTTAGGACATTTCAATAGCTTCTTATCTCGAAATAGTCCATGATTTCTCTGGTCCGGTACATAAGTTGCTTTCTGCAAGCATGGACAAAGGAAAGTGTGTAACAAATGTAACCGAGGTGAAACATGCCAACCTCATTATGTTGGAAAATTACCCAAAATGCTATCTTTGATTCATAATATTTAAGCAATGTGCAACTTTTACAAGTTTTGAACCACACAGTGCTCATACAATTATCTACGTAATGATGTTGAAACCTTGCAATTTTGTTTCCTGGGTCATGGAATGCCTTTTCTGAAGCCTTTTTTGGTGGGTGGCCCTTTGACTATAAGCACCAGTAGGCAATGTACCACTATTGATGAATTCTACTGTGTACAGTTGAGTATTTGTTGCAAGTGCAATCATTTTATTTGTCCTTAAACAACTTTTTCTGTATGTTTATGCACTGAATAACAAAGAGATTCCACTAAATTGAAAAAGGATAGGAACTCGTTAACTTGTACCCTACATTTCAATCTCTACACAATCTGAGTCGAGCTGCCACTCAGAGTTCTTTCCTCCATGTTCCTCAGCTGTGAGAAGTCTTGCCCAAAGACTCGATGCCTGCCACGATGCCCGTGCCAGAACGGGGGCTTTTGCCAGGGGAAAGGAATCTGTGCGTGCCCCCCTGGGTGGACGGTACGTTTCCTGAATCTTACACGGACTCAAACACAGCATCAGGGGGTCAACATGGGAAATCTTTGTATTTTGAGGTTATCAATCAGATCCCTGTTTTATTGTCGTCGTACCATGTACGCTTTCTCTCTCTCTCTCTCCCCACTTTTTGTCTCTCTCTTTTTCTCTCTATCTTTCTCTCTCTCCCTCAGGGTGAGGTGTGTACAGAGCGCTGTGCAGAGGGCAGGTTTGGTCCTAACTGTGCCCAAGAGTGTTTATGTCACAACCGGGGCCACTGCGACCCTGAGACAGGCCAGTGCGATTGTGCTGAAGGCTTCACTGGAAACAGGTGTGTGTTTATCAAACTCGCTGCAGTGGAGACAGATACTGTACATGTGCCATATACTCAACCTGCACCCATATACTCAACCTGCACCCATATACTCAACCTGTTGGGTAAAGTTGTTTATATCATACAGTTCATGTATCTTTCATACATGATATTAAATAGGATACATAAAGTTGAAGTCAGACGTTTACATACACCTTAGCCAAGTACATTTAAACTCAGTTTTTCACAATTCCTGACATTTATTCCAAGTAACAATTGCCTGTCTTAGGTCAGGTAGGATCACCACTTTATTTAAAAAATTTGAAATGTCAGAATAATAGTAGGGAAAATATTTTATTTCAGCTTTTATTTCATTCATCACATTCCCAGTGGGTCAGAAGTTAACATACACTCACTTAGTATTTGGTAGCATTGCCTTTAAATAGTTTAACTTGGGTCAAACATTTCAGGTAGCCTTCCACAAGATTCCCACAATAAGTTGGGTGAATTTTGACCCATTCCTCCTGGCAGAGCTGGTGTATCTGAGTCAGGTTTGTAGGCCTCCTTGCTCACACATGCTTGTTCAGTTCTATAGGATTGAGGTCAGGGCTTTGTGATGGCCACTCCAATACCTTGACTTTGTTGTCCTTAAGCTATTTTGCCAAAACTTTGGAAGTATGCTTGAGGTCATTGTCCATTTGGAAGACCCATTTGTCGATATAGGACTCGTTTTACTGTGGATATAGATACTTTTGTACTTTTGTCCTTTCCTGTTGTTCTGGGATTTGCACTTTTCGCACCAAAGTACATCTCATCTCTATTGTAGTATTGTTTGTACAGATGAATGTGGTACCTTCAGGTGTTTGGAAATTGCTCCCAAGGATGAACCAGATGTGTGGAGGTCTACAATGTTTTTTCTTAGATCTTGGCTAATTTATTTTGATTTCCCCATGATATCAAGCAAAGAGGCACTGAGATTGATGGTAGGCCTTGAAATACATCCACAGGTACACCTCCAATTGACTCAAATTATGTCAATTAGCCTATCAGAAGATTCTAAAGCCATGACATCATTTTCTGGAATTTTCCAAGCTGTTTAAAGGCACAGTCAACAGTGTATGTAAACTTCTAACCCACTGGAATTGTGTTTCAGTGAATTATAAGTGAAATTGCCAGTCTTTAAACAATTGTTGGAAAAATTACTTGTGTCATGCACAAAGTAGATGTCTTAACCGACTTGCCAAAACTATAGTTTGTTAACAAGAAATGTGTGGAATGGTTGAAAAACGAGTTTTAATGACTCCAACCTAAGTGTATGTAAACCTCCGACTTCAAGAATAGTTTCTGAATCAGAGATATGTTATTCCACTTTGGTTGCGGAGCATGTCCTGATTTGTGTGTGTGTGTTGTATCTCCACAGGTGCAGCGAGGAGTGTCAGGTGGGTAGTTATGGGCGGGACTGTAAGGGTGTGTGCGACTGTGCCAACGGGGCTCGCTGCTTTAACATCGACGGAGGCTGTCTGTGTGAGCCTGGCTTCAGTGGACCCCAGTGCAGAGAGAGGATGTGTAGGCACGGCACCTACGGCCTTCACTGTGAACACACCTGCCTCTGCCACGACACACACACACTCAGGTATGGATCAACAAAGGGTACACACACATACTGCCACACATTAGAACTCACACACACACAGGCCCATAATAGTTTTTAATTATGCTGTTGTTTATAACTCTTGGATTTGTTTAATTGTGCTCACCCATGTGACCACGCTCTCCTCTGTCCATTGGCTAGCTGTCACCCACTGAAAGGCGAGTGCACGTGCCAGCCTGGCTGGGCGGGGCTTTACTGCAACGAGACCTGCGCCCGTGGTTACTACGGCCATGGTTGCCTGGAGCCCTGCCTGTGTGTCAACGGAGGGGTGTGTGACAGTGTGAGCGGGCGCTGCCACTGTGCCCCTGGGTACACGGTGAGTGATTAGGACAAACGGCACTAAATGGGGCACAGGATGCCACTTACAATAACTAAAATATCATTTATTTGGGTTATTTACTTAAGATAATAAACATGAATGCAAAAATGTATACTCGTATATTCTGTTTTTCTGCTTTTGTGAACTGTTATAACCTGCTAATGTCTGTTGCGTAGGGGGCTCACTGTGAGAGTCCCTGTAAGAGTGGTACCTATGGGAAGGACTGTTCTCTGGAGTGCTCCTGCTCCAACTCAGTGGACTGCTCTCCCATTGATGGGACCTGCTTCTGCAAAGAGGGTGAGTCACTGATAAGAGACAGTCTGACTGAGAGAGAATAGTCATAATATCTCTACTCCGATGGGACAAACAGACACGCAGACATACTCAACGGTGTGAGTGTGTCTGTGAGCAAGTCAGTCAGGGCGCGATTCCATCGGTGTCGCTGAAGCGTTACAGATCGCACTATCTGACAGGATAGGAAACAGGATTTCCTCTTGAGCCGACATCTGCAGCGTTTACCGTGAATGCAGTCACCGCTAACGCGGGAACATTGCCTTTACATTTCAATCATGCTGTAACGCTGAACTTCAGCGATACAGATTGAATCAAGTCATAGGTCTCAGAAGCCTACCTGTATTTTGTTCCAAAATGGCTGCTCCTCTTTACAGACAGACGTTTAGACAAACATACAGACTGACAGACAAAGACATGTATGATTCCTTTACAAAATGTCCCTCTCTTTACAAAATGTCCCTCTCTGTCTCTCTCCAGGCTGGCGAGGGCGGTACTGCTCCATAGCCTGTTCTAAGGACACCTGGGGCCTGGGTTGCAACGCCACATGCCAGTGTGCCAATGTGGCTTTGTGTAACCCAGCAGACGGATCCTGCACTTGCTCTCCAGGCTGGCAGGGGCCACTGTGCGACCAACCATGCCCCGTAAGTGCCAGTATAATACTGTAGCTATAACATTTGTTAAAAGGTAACATAATCTTAACGTAACATAGGCCTGATGTGATTGTTAATATATTAGTAATGTTACTCATACTATAATCGCCATCTTTATCTCTCTACTGTAGCTCATTCTGTGCATCCATAAGCCTATATTCTGGACTTCCCCTTATCTTCAGTCCTCCTTTTCCTCAGTAAGGCTAATATGCCAACTATGATGTATTTACAGTGTATCTTGCCAAAGTACAGTTTGCTTGACTCTGACTGTGCTGGCCAAATGGTTCAGGGATTCCCTTGACGATGCTTTCGCTGTTGGCATGTGTTTACTGTACAGATGGGCACGTTCGGGCCAGGCTGCCTGAAGAGGTGTGACTGCCTCAATGCAGACAGCTGCCAGGGTGCCAGCGGGCAGTGCCAGTGTCTGCCAGGGTGGACTGGTAAGCACCGACGCCCCCGTTGAGTTTGTGTCAGCTTGGATGTGGTCCTGGAAATTAGTCAGTGCAATGTGATCTACAGGTTTTAACCTCTCTCTGTCTCTCTCTCTTTCTCTCTCTCTCTGTGTCTCTGTGTCTCTCTGTCTCTGTGTCTCTGTGTCTCTGTGTCTGTCTCTGTGTCTCTCTGTCTCTTGTCTCTCTGTGTCTGTGTCTCTGTCTCTCTCTTTCTCTCTCTGTGTCTCTGTCTCTCTTTCTCTCTCTCTCTGTGTCTCTGTGTCTCTCTGTCTCTGTGTCTCTGTGTCTGTGTCTCTGTCTCTCTCTCTCTCTGTGTCTCTCTGTCTCTGTGTCTCTCTGTCTCTGTGTCTCTCTCTCTCTATGTCTATCTATCTGTCTCTCTCCCTCTGTGTCTCTGTGTCTCTCTGTCTCTGTGTCTCTCTCTCTCTGTGTCTTTCTGTGTCTGTGTCTCTCTCTTTCTGTGTGTCTCTCTGTCTTGTGTGTGCTTCTCTCTCCTAGGTGCTCGCTGTGCCCAGACATGCCCAGAGGGTACATGGGGACGTCACTGTAACCAGAGCTGCTTTTGTCAGAACAGCGCCACCTGTCTGCCACACAGCGGTGCCTGCGTTTGTCGCCAAGGTTACTGGGGACCCACCTGTCAGCATAGTGAGTACAGAAAATGTTTGATATTGATGCCTATATAAATAAGTAGAAAATGTCACTATCACCATCAGTCTTATTCGTATGCTAAATTGTATGTCTTGCTAAATTGTTATGCATCATCATCAATCGCTCTCTTTCAGTGTGCAGTGCGGGTGTGTATGGTGACCAGTGCAGTATAACATGCCCGTCCTGTGCCCACTCCTCCTCCTGCCACCATGTCACAGGCCAGTGTGTGTGTACCCCCGGGTACACTGGAGCCCTTTGTGAACAAGGTCAGCACTAATCCATATCTCACCTATAGTCAAACTAGCATATATATAGAAAACCTGCAGCATCTTGGCATACTTTAATGCTTGACATGTTGAATATTTTAAGTGTGTATTATATTTGACCTTGACATGTGTTTTGGTGTAATTCCTAGCCTGTCCAGTGGGTCTCTATGGTAAGCAGTGTACTAGAGTGTGTAGATGTGCCCACAACTCAACGTGCAACCATCAAGATGGGTCCTGCCTCTGCCCCCCAGGATGGACAGGCCCTGACTGTACTTTACGTAAGTCTGGCTCAATGAATTTTTTAAATAAAATATACTGTATCACACATGCCTTTGCTGATTGAAATCAATTACATGTTTTTATTATAAAGAGTTCAAATACATGAGTCATACTTTGAATCTCACCCTGTGTCTCTAGAATGCCGTCCTGGGATGTTTGGCCTTAACTGTGCCCAAGTCTGCTCCTGCCCACCCAACTTCTACTGTGACCCACAGACAGGGGAGTGTGTGTGTGAATCAGGACCAGGGATCGACTGCAAAAAAGGTATGGTATGGTCTCTCCTTTACCCACTGAACAGTTACGAACCATACATCTGTTTACAAGCTAGTAATGACATATTGTTGCCCATAGCTACCAGACTATAATTGTTGTCTATTGAATCTGCTACGATCCAGTTAAATGAGACGGTAATGAAACTGTGGTTATTGTCTACCTAAGGCTATTCAGCATTATTACAGTGATGACTGGAGGGCCTGTGACGTTGATGACCCGTGTTCTCTGTGCTCCATGCTCCACAGAACGCTTTGTGAGTATGATGGTGCCCGTGTCCCCGGGGGAGAGGGACTCATGGGGGGCCATCGTGGGTATCGTGGTGCTGGTCCTCCTGGTGGTGCTGCTGCTGGCCCTGCTACTGCTCTACCGCCGCCGGCAGAAGGACAAGCAAGCCAACACTCCGACAGTCTCCTTCTCCACCTCACGCACCGTCAACTCCGAATACGCAATACCAGGTACTGTATTGATACAGCATTGTTTTAAAAGATGTTAAAGAACAAATGTTTGCGAACAGTTTGACCACGTAATATATCCATACTATAGCGGTTATAGTTTTTGTTTAGGATTCATACAGAGTCATGTATTTTATATACAGTGCTGGTTATTGATGTCATGTCCCTTCTTGCTCCTCAGATGTTCCTCACAGCTACCACCACTACTACAACCCCAGCTACCACACACTGACTGGGGGCAGACCCCCTCTACCACACGTCCCCAACAACCAGGACCGTGCCATCAAGGCAAGTGTCATTACCGTCACCTCCGAGTCCACTCTGTTACACCCCTGTGTCCTTTATACTGGATATACTTGTTTGAGAGGAGCTGTATGATGTCTGATTGGTTAATAATGGTGTCTTTCAAACAGAACACCAATAACCAGCTCTTCTGTAACGTGAAGAACATGGAGAGGGAGAGAGGGCGAGGCCTGTTTGGGGTGGAGAGCAATGCCACTTTGCCTGCAGACTGGAAACACCATGAGGCTGGCAAAGAACCAGGTCTGTCTTTTTTACTGCCGGTTTCAAACTGCCCGTTCTTCACCAACTTTCATCTTCAGCCATTTCATCACCTGGTATTGATTTAATACCAAGACAGGCTATTTGTCGTTTATGAGTTTGCTATAAATAAAATAGATTATACCAAATGTGTGTTTAATGTTTACAGGAGCTTTTGGCATTGACCGCAGTTATAGCTACAGTGCCAGCCTTTATTACAACAAAGGTAGTTTTCCATGCTTCCTATATCCCTTTTCTCCTTCATTTCCAGCAACTCCAAGTTAACATGAAATATGCTTGCTTTTCTCTAGAACTACTCTAGGCAACATTTCCATCAATCCATTTTCACACATGCCTTCCTTTTGTGGAATATTTAACATAAAACATGCCTGAACTGTCAACCCATCACCAGATTACAAGCTACATGTGACCTGGCTGACCCAGAGCCAGTCAGCTCCTGTGTTAACTTTTTACGCTCTGCCCCTTGTTTGTGACAGAGCTGAAGGACACTGTGGTGGCAGCTAGCAGCAGTTCTCTGAACAGTGAGAACCCCTACGCCACCATTAAAGACCTGCCCGGCCTGCCCTTCGGCCCTCCTGAGAGCAGCTACATGGAGATGAGGACGACCGTGCCCCATGAGAGGTCCTACACTGAGATCAGCCCTCCACCATTCAGCACAGCAACATTACGCAGAGGTGGGTTACTCTACTGTTGTTCAGGACCCTTCCAATTTAAATCAGTAGTATACATGCAATATCTGGTTATGCTAGCATGTAAAAGAGCAAAACAACAGACAATTCTCTATCACTATGTAAAACGTTTAGGTTTCACATAGCATACTCAGGAGAAAATGAATAAATGTTAGCCTGTGCAAATAGACAAGGGTTTGTGGGCTGGGTTGACAAATGAGATGGATGGGTTTCCGTAACACATGGTTGACTGAGCAGAACTGTTTTCATGGAAATGAAACAGAGGTCATGTGAGGAAAGGGAGAGGGGAGGAAACCACAGGAGTGGATTGGAAAGTCTCAGTATGAGGGCTGGAGAATGGATTGACCATAGCAATAACCTCATTCCTATGCCAGGAAAATCATACTGTATATATTTTTGTATGATCCTGAATTTAGCATTCACATTATTTTAGTAAACACAAGACAATCAGATATAAACTCCAGTAGATGGATAATAATTACAATATGATTATTTCACATTTTTCAGAGCGCAGTTCCCTTGGCCAGGTCCCAGAGCAGGAGCCCCAGAATCACTATGACCTCCCTGTGAACAGCCACATCCCAGGACACTATGACCTGCCACCTGTCCGCCGCCCACCCTCTCCCACATGCAGGAGACTGCCCCAATGACACCAGCCCTACTCTGAACATCACAATCAGAAGAAAAACTTTACTGCCATTCAAAAACATTGGTAGGAAATTGTCTTGGGGATATTCAAGGCTACAAAACAGTCAGTTGCACCAGTGATAGTCAGGGCAACCTGACAAAGTGGGTTTACATAGTAACACTGTCCCCTGGTGGATTAAAGTGGCATTTTCTCCACCGTTAAACACTTGTGATCCAGACTCGAGGGCCAAGGCATGCAGGGATAGGCTTTGAGGATGCCAATATCACAGTCTGAGGGCATACATGCATACATTTGAATTTGACCAAACTTGGGATTCCTTCAAACGTTATTTTCATACTGCAGATGAAGGGACTTGGCATGGAGCACATGCTTTGGCATACAAAGCTTTTGACCAGAATTGCATAAACCGGGACAGCAATTGTAAGACATTTTTATATCTCCATGATGTCAGTAGTTCAGTACAATGTCCTCTCAAACCCCTTTTCCCCTCCCCTATATTCCATAGAATGTCAGCTTCCAATTCGGGGAAATCCAGAGCATGTTTGTACAGCTAGCTCCTCAATCTTTTTCAATGTAATCATGCAATATGTTGTATATAATGTACATAAAATGGCAGAACATTGTATACACTTGTTTAGAAGTATTTTGTACTCAAGTAGCTACTTGAAATCTAATATCACACATCAATCCACAGATACAATTGTATTAAGAAGTCAACCACAAGACAGCATGTGTTGGGAAAATAATTTTACTGGTCTCGAACAGAAAAGGAAAAAAATAGTAAATCACTACTACATTCTACATGGATTGAATGGGTTTTCCATATTAGGCATAATCATTTCTTACAAATTCAATTGAGCATTATGTACCAGGACAATTTCCGTACAAATATGCAAGTATAGCCAACATACTCTGTAAATCTATAATTTACATAGTCTTTAAAGACAATACCGCATATCTTTGGAATTGACACTTCATAATGCAAAAAGAATACAATTTTCAATGATCACTAGCCGGTATCAATAAGGCACTTGAGACATGATGAGAAAAGAAATACTGAAAGTGACAAAAGTAATAATCATTTTTTACTTGGACAGTTTGAGCTTCTCTAAGGTTTTTCGGTTAACAGTGAGAATAAGCACCTTTTCTCCTATTTGGTAGTGATAGAAATGTGTATGAAGTACAAAAAAACACAATGTTACAAAAACTATCAAGTATTCTCAGAAAATCTTTACTGCTTATACATCCTATAAAAAAGGCTGCCAGACTAGTACATGCCTCTAATATGAAGTGGTTAAAGCTTTGTAGATGATTATAGCTCATTTTTGACATAGTTGTAAAGAAATAAGAAGCCCCCCCCCCAAAAAAAAATACCCAAAAGCAAAGCCACTAAGCTCAGAAAAACACAGCCATTATAATCCTTTAGTGGGAGAGAGGACAATAGTCTCAAGACTACAATACAAGAATACAGAGGATTGGCATCATATCATGAAGAATTGATGTTAAGTCTCATTTAGGTTTCCTTCTCAAGTAAATACCCTTTCTGACCTTGTCAAACAAAGCGAGTTCTTATGCACCATTCAAATGTAAACACAGTAATTGATTACACTGAAAATATGGCATACTGTGTAGTTCATTAATAAAGTAAACTTTTGGCCAGATAATACCATATAGTCCAACTACCCCTATGGGCCATTCAGGCTCATGCTTACTATCTTTAACTATCTGTACCCATTCTTTCTGACACTACACCTGATACAAAGGTACAGAATGTACACATTGTTGCAATGCTGTCATGAAGGTAAGCATTGTACTTTCATTTAAATCACACTTCCAACAATTTCTGTCTTTTGAGTCTGACAAACCAGAACATCTATTTCTCAAGCTGCCACATTCCCTCAACCCTAAAAATGCAAAACCATAATAGAATGTTACAGTAACATTATAATCCATCTGGCAATTATCTCAGACTCAAAATGCAGCAAAATAGTCCCTAGAAATCATGTTTGTCTAGATCTGATGAGTTGCCCGACAGTAACTGTTGTTTTTTCATACAAGACAAAGATGAGGTCAGAGGTCAAGTCAGACAACGTTAGAGGTAATCCTCGAAGAGGAAACTATTTCTAGAGGTCAGTCATGTCAAGACCTTACAATACAGTACTACTTTGTCTTCTCCATATCTGTGTGTTCATCTCGTTTTGGTATCCTTTCTTTAACAACTACATACCTCTTTCAAGCCTGTGAAAACAAGTCACAATTTGGAACCTATATCCATATCACCATAGTAGTCTGACTGATTCATGAGTAATAATTTAATGTCATTCCACAAAAAAACTACTGTCTTGTGTTCAGAAATATAAACACCTTGATGGCAGTGTCAAGTTTGAGCTCCTCTTTGTAACTATGGCTTTAGAATGACCAATCCCATCGCTCAGTCTAATACAAACCCCCATAATCCTCCAGGAGTCAAGAGGGGTTAACTCCATCTCTATTTAGTGACATTTAGGACATTCTATGGTAGTGTATATGGAATACCAGGGCAGAAAACCCTGATTCCAGCCCTCATGTCCACAGATTCATAACAGGATTTGCGGCTGTGCGTGTTTACTGTTTACTGTTGACAGCTTAGACATGAGACGCGAAAGCCCACTATGGATCAAAGTCCACTGTAATGGTAAAGGTGCTTTCTGGTCCTCTCTCCCTAGATATGGCCCAAAACAGTGGAAGTATCTGCCCAGTCCACATGCAATATACCTAGAATATACAAGCTCATATATCTGAAGTGAAAACGCAGCTCCTAAGCCCTTCGCCAAACACCAAAGTCAATCTAACCTGCCGGTTATGGCATACAAAATAAGACAGATCATATATGAAACAAAGGAAATAAAGAGTAAGAAAGCGTCTCCCATCCATGTGTGGGAGGTTGATGTCTTAGGTAAGGTTGTGCCTGTCTGGCTTTACATGATGGAGCAGTTCTCCGGTCTGGGACCTCCCTGAGAAAGACAGGAAGTGACATAGGGGGGGTTAGAGGAAGTGAAGGAGCCGGGAAGGGGATGTTGTCATAACAGCAGGAGAAACAGGAAAACTGGGTGTTGCTGTGTGCATGATTCAGGTCAGAGAATGAGGGTGTTTGTGCTTTGCCACAGAAAGAGTGTGTGTTAAAACAATATACATGATCAAAAAGATGGAGTCCTACAGTACCTGTCTGGGTGAGTTGCTGCCCATTATGAAGAGAGGAGACATCAGGCCCTCAGGCAGACCTCCTCCACTGCTGACGGAGCAGGAGCCGCTGGACACCCCTGAGGTAGCACAGCTCTTATCAGACGGCTGGCCACACGAGCCACAGACCACCGTGCGGCTCCGCAGGTTGTACTCACTGTCCACACCACACGCACTGTGGTTGCCCTGCAGAAGGAGACAGAACAGAAGATTCCAACATTACTGGTAGATACCAACTGTAGCCACTGTGGCTCCTACAATTGTTGAGCTCTGGGACCCAGTGAAGTTAAATAAAAGTCTTTCCATTTTTCTTGTCCCTTTAGATAAGTTTTTAAGTGTCGCACACCCCTGGCCTTGTTCGGTGACTAAATAAGTACTCTACATTAATTAACATATTTTCATCTGAAACAGGGGATCATGAACAACATTTTGGCTCAATAACCTTCCTCACAGTGCAAGTATAGTACGAGTACTTTATTTATCCTGAGCCTGCGGCTTTCATAAACAGTGAGACTCACATCATCGTCATCATCTTCCTGAAACAGGGTGCGTGTGACTTTCCTCTGTGCCATTTCCTGTGGGAAAGAGGCGCAGAACAGTCCATTTGTCAACCGGCTATGCCGTAAGGTAATTTGCCTAATATCACATGCATGTAGGAAGTGGGATGATGTTGCCAAGAGCAAAACTGAACAGTCAAAGGGACAATGGGAAGGTACAACTACAAACATGTGACGTGTGTGTGTGTGTGTGTGTGTGTGTGTGTGTGTGTGTGTGTGTGTGTGTGTGTGTGTGTGTGTGTGTGTGTGTGTGTGTGTGTGTGTGTGTGTGTGTGTGTGTGTGTGTGTGTGTGTGTGTGTGTGTGTCTCACCTCCCCATTGGCGCTGATCAGGGTGGTTTGGAACAGGTCTCCGCTGCCCCATGAGCTCTGGGTCTTCCACACCAGGTCTGAGGGGGGGTTGTGGGTGCCGCCTGCTCCTGAAGCCCAAATCTACAGAGGGAAGAGGTACAGGACTGTCTGTTATGACCTGATCACATACTATAGATACTTTACACAGTGGCCCACATTGTGACAAACATGCTGATCACTGTTAGAATACACACTTCTCTCAACATGCTGTACTAAAAACTGAATACAAACATAGTTGATGACAGTGCAGACATGACGAAGGTTTTACTCACTGTGACGGTCTGTCCTGCCTTGAGGTTGAACTTGGGGGGGAACTTGTAGACGATGGGAGTGCTGCTGCCCACCTGTCTCTTCACTTGCCAGTGGCCCAGGAGCTGGTCCTGAAGGAAAACAGATAAGCATCGTCTGTTTCAGCCAACTAAAATCACTAAGTAGAAAAGAGATATTGTCCTTTTACAACATCACCCAACATGGTGTTTTTACGACAGTAGCTTCCTTACAAAAGCTGTGCATTTCATCATAGCAGAAAGCCTGCGACGCATCGTAGCAGAAAGCACCCATTGTATGTCAAGCTGACAGATGAACTCCATACCTCGTTGGCCTTGTTGCTGAGGCGGACGAACTTCCCCTCCAGGTCCACCTCGTCCACGGTGACGCGGCCGCTCGCGGAGGCCTGCTGGGCGATGCGTGTACGCGTCACGGCACCCCCCGCCAGGCTGGAGGTCTCACTGTCGTTGTCAATGAGACGCCTCTTCTTGGCGCTAGCCGTGCCTGAGGAGTTGCGGCTGCCGCTGGTGGACTGGACTATGCGGCCGCTGTGGCTGTGTCCTGAGCCAGAGGTACGGGTGGTAAGTGTGTGTGCTGAGCCCGAGCCGGTGGTACGGGACACGGTGACTCGGGTTGGGGGAGGGCTGGGGGACAGACGCAGTCTGGGGGGGGCAGAGAATAAGATTGTTGATACTAATCTAGTGAGGTTGTGTAGGTTACATGAGTTCATTTAGTTCAGTCTGTGAGTGGCTTTCAGTGTGTGTGTACACATGATGTGCATTGTGCATATCTGTCATGTCTCCTCACCTCTCCTCCTCTCCCTCCAGCAGTTTACGGTAGGCGCTGATCTCCATGTCCAGGGCCAGTTTGATGTCCAGCAGCTCCTGGTATTCATCCAGCTGTTGCTGCATCCGCATGCGCATGTCCCCCATCTCCCTCTCCTTGTCCTCCAGGCGCCGGCGCATCATGTCCCGCTCCCGGGCCAGAGACTCCTCCAGCTCACGCACCCTGGCCTCACTCGCCGCCAGCTAACACACAGAGGGTTGATACGCAGGTTAGACCAACCAAAGGACCATATTTGATGAGATGAACTGTGCTAATACGTTGTATTAGAGCCAACACTAGAGCTAAGATTACAGCTGTCAGAGCTCCACAGTATGGAGATACAGGGTAAGAGGCTTCTGTGATTGACAGGTGGACAGGGTGCAGCCGTACCCGTTTCTGCAGCTGGCTGAGCTGGGAGGACATGCCCTCCATCCGCACGCGAGTCTGCTGCAGCTCCTCGTGGGCCGCCCCCACCAGGGTACTGTTCCTGTCTGCAGAGTGACGGGCGTTCTCCAGCTGAGACACACACAGGGTCAGAACGAAACCATATGCAGTATGTGTCTGTGCTAGTTTGGCACTGGGCCAGTGAAAAGATATTGAATGATGCATGGACAGTACTACCGATTTCAACTGGATGGACAGCTTCGTGAAATGAAATAACACTTCCGTTTTGAACTGATTTACTTCTAGTCCACGTTTGAGCTGGCAGTGTGGACCCGTGGATTGTGCTCCCTACCTTGGAGGTGTAGGTCTTCTCGATCTCCTCCTTGTAGATGCGGACCTGCTCCTCGTGCTGGGCTCTCAGCTCTATCAGGGCCTCGGCCAGCTTACTCTCATAATCCTGCTTTGTTCCTGCACTGTCAATCTCCACCATGCGAGACTCGTGCCTGCGCTTGGACTCCCTCAGCTCCTGCAGGGAGATAGACGGTACAGGCATACTTGAGCTATGGAAGAGGGGGTGAAAGAGTAACCTCATAAAACAGACTGATCTCGGGCTTCCATCAGTCTGGTTTACAAGGCTAGTGAAGAGGACAGAAGAGGAAACAAAAGAAGGGAGAGAAAAAGAGTGAGATGGATGAGGAGCAGATCAGAGGGAAAAAAGGAAAAGAGACAAAATAAAGTCTGAGGTAAAAAGAGAGTGAAGGGTCAAGGGAGAAAAGGAGAGATAAAAGAGGGAGTGGCTCACCTCTCCGTAGATGTTCTTCTGGAACTGCAGTTCTTCCTTGATGGTCTGCAGGCGGTTCTCAGCGTCCACTCTCCTCAGCATCTCATCCTGAAGCTGTTTCTTAGCGTCGCTCAGACCGGTCTCCAGCTAAAGGGACAGAGTTTAAAGTTTGATGTTTAACTTTGGGGTTCTGTTAGATTAGATCAAATGTGACTAATTTGTTGATCTGAAATCAACTGTCTAGTTGTCAAAATCGCTTTGGCGAGGAGGAATAGAGGAGCTGCATGTAACATGTCAATACATGACTGGGTGAAACTATAGTTCACCGATGTGACCAGAAGGTGGCGTAGGAATATTATTAATTTCGGAGTTCATTGAGAATGATCCACGGTGATACACTGACCCTGACCCAGCACTAGCCCCAAAAGTCATATTCACAATTGACAGTTCTTTAAAAGTAAGTCAATATCTTTTCTTTATATACACTGGAAGATTGAAAATTATTTTTTTTTTAGCAATCATATGCAGTTTGAACTCTGTACCTAAGGAGAGAGTACGCAGTATGTGTAGGTTTCAGAGTTGTCAAGGCTATCCATTAGGCCTGGTCTCTTACCTTGGCTAGCTGGGCCTTCAGGTCCCTGACCTCAGCATCTAGAGAGCGTTTCTCCCCCAGGGCGGTGGACAGAGAGGCATCTTTAGAGTTCAACAGAGCCTCTAGATCCCTCAGCCGGGCCAGAGCTGCCTCCAGGTCTGACTCCTTCTTCCCATTTCTGTTCAGACAGGTAGACAAATACATCAGTTTCCTGTTTCACTAACAAGGTCCGTGTTTGAGCAACTTATGTCTAAAGCAGTATGATTAACATAAAAGCTATTATGCATTTAGGCTCTTACAAAAAAAGAAAGAGTCAAATTGTTTAGTAACCTCTGTACATAAACTTCCCATTGACAAACATTATCCACATAGGTTCCGACTCTGGGATAACATACTCACTACCTGTGAAAGACTCATGAATGCCTTAAGCTGTCCATAACTGAACTCCCATCATATTGAATAAATCCATTGACAGGAACAAAATTGAATCAAGCTCACCGTGTTCTAAATTAAGGCCAACATAGGCACTCCTGAGGGAATCTCAGTTAAATCAAACACTGGTTGCAGATCCACCTTTTTCCTGGACTAAAAGGTCCTGAAGCTTCAGCGCATGCATTTCTTTACTCACACATTTTTGTGGTCTCCTTCCCTTCACATGAGAATTCTGATAAGTGTTAATGGTGAAACGCCCATGCAGCATCTGCATTCCAACCATGAGCTCAATCAGTTACATTTGAGCTCAGGGATTTCAACCAGCTACCTTTCAGTTACCTGGCCCAATGCCCTTAACCGCTAGGCTACCCTCCCATTTCAAGGGGATGTGCAATTAGATCTTGAGTTACGAAGTTGTCTACAGTGTTGTTTTGAATGATAAACAGTGAGCAGATTTGAGAGCAGATGGTGTTAAACTGTAGGCTGCTTGTGTATTTCTCACGTTTAGGCCACGAGAGAAATGTGGTGGTGTTTTGTCCTTACAGTAATGTTACACTATGCTATTATATTCAGTTATGTCGAATACTATCATTATGTGATCTGGCAGACATTGATTCAGCTTTGATCTAACTTTATTAAAACGAGCACGAGTCGCTGGACTAGTCGGACAGCAGCCACGGCCTAAATCAAAAACGTTCGCATTTGTTTGCTGGTGCGTGTTTGTGTCGGACCTCTAAAGCAGGCATCAATTTGCAGTAGTGGTAAAAAAAACGGAAACTTGGACACGGACCGGGAAAAACTACATAGCCAAACAGAGGAGGATGGGGAAGTGGTAGCTTGAGCTACATACCAGTTTGGCTAGCGCTCAGTGAAAGCCGAGCAGGAAATAGATTCCCCGTTATTACATTTGGCCGCTGCAGTTCAATGTTCATGGTCACTAATGACGCCCATCTGCTTGGGAGATGGCTTCCAGACCACTAACCCACCACTCAGCCCTCATGCTCCCCCAGCCACTGCCAGCCTACAACAACCCTCTCTACTTCCAAATGTATGCATGACTTCAATAAAAAGACACACAAAATCGGAACCATATGTACACGCCCGTATAACCTACACCCGCACCAGAACACACAGTCTACAATGGAGTAGAAATATACTCTGGCACACACCGAGTAGCCCTCGTCCCATCTCAGATTTCACAAAGGCCCAGAGAGCACTCCTGTTCAGCAGGGTGAGTGATTGACGGACTAATAGGTGGCATCCAACCGCATTTACCGGCAACATCACGGCCACCCACACTTGCATGAAAACAAAGAGCCAACACATCATCCTTCGTGCACAGGAAGAAAAACACCCATACGATATTACAGTGATAAATGGACAAGATCCAGCAATTAAAGTGTACAGAGGCATTAGTCTGTAGAAACGGGTCCATTAAAAACATCGTCTGCATTTTTAAATCAAAATTAGCTTAGCAATATATGTGGCAGTAGACTGCCTAGTCTGATCTGAATCAATTCAACCAGTATCCTTGATTTGTAGAGGCTTAAGGAAACTCTACCCCTGTCTAGATTTGATTGGGCTCTACTCATTAGACTTTGACAGACACCGGGGTCATAATTAGTGTATTTTCCACCTGTGTGGATGGAGAGGATCAGTCTAACAGCTTGTACTGATAAGCCTGACTGACAGCGACACACAGGAGAGCTCAGTGGGATGTGAACAAGGAGACATGTGAGGAATGTGCTGGTACTGTAGCCGGACATGGCCAGGCAGGGAGAGATGGAAGGTTGTTTTTTTCCTGGAGAGTGGGCTAAGAAGAAAGGAATCATTTCCGGTCGGCTCCTGTGCTGAAATATTTCCACTGAACTGCAACAAGAGTCACTGTTTTAGCTAGGCTTAGCTCTTATGTCCCAGACGCGCACACATACACAGGTCCTCATACACCCAGGTACTTGGAGGGCATAAGACAAGGTAGTGTGAAGACATGTCCCACTAAATAGCAACCTCTCAACCAAAAACAAGTGAATCAAGAAGGACAGCTTTAGTGACTGGGGGAAAATTAAACAGCAGTTATTGTCCTGTTGTCATTTTTACAACTATGTTCAACAATATTTGTTACGTTTAACTGTGGCTCTAATGAAGTTCTCACTGTTAGAGTGGTTGGGAGGGTGCTGTTTGTGTGGAATATTTTATAATAGTCATTCAAATATAAGACATAGGAGAACCCAGAATAACCCAACGTAGGGCTGTTAGTCCTGTGTTATGAGGTGTGAGTGTGTCTGCATGTGTGTATAGCCCAACTTGCACACAGAGTTGGAAAAGTAAAGCACTTGACATTCAGACATCCAGACATTCAGTGTTTAAATAAGACATGCAAACATTTCGTGCTGGGGCTACATTAATGCCTCCAGAACTGTAGCTTGTGTGTGGGTGGTGGACCATTTATTATGACTAAATGGGCTATGTGGATCAGCTCTGGTACTGAATCGATGGTGATATAGAATGTAACTAATAAGCATGTATATGATATTATCTCATGTGAATTAGAGGTTGACCGATTAATCAGCATGGCCGATTAATTAGGGCCGATTATAAGTTGACATAACAATCGGTAATCGCCATTTTTGGATGCCAATTATGGCTGATTACATTGCATTCCACGAGGAAACTGCATGGCAGGCTGACCACCTGATACGAGAGTACAGCAAGGAGCCAAGGTAAGTTGTTAGCTAGCATTATCTTTAAAAAAACAATCAATCTTAACATAATCAATATTTAACTACACATATTTGATGATATTACTAGGTTAACTAGCTCGTCCTGCGTTGCATATAATCAATCCGGTGCCAGTTAATTTATCATTGAATCACAGCCTACTTCGCCAAATGGGTGATGATTTAACAAAGGCGCACTTGCAAAAAAAGCACAATCGTTGCACGAATGTACCCAACCATAAACATCTTTCGCCTTTCTTAAAATCAATACACAAGTATATATTTTTTAAACCTGCATATTTAGTTGAAAGAAATTCATGTTAGCAGGCAATAATAACTAGGAAAATTGTGTCACTTCTCTTACATTCATTGCACGCAGAGTCAGGGTATATGCAACAGTTTGGCTCATTACGAACTAATTTGTCTGAATTTTACATAATTATGACATAACATTGAAGGTTGTGCAATGTAACAGCAATATTTAGACTTATGGATGCCACCCGTTCGATAAAGTACAGAACGATCCGTATTTCACTGAAAGAATAAACATTTTGTTTTCAAAATGATAGTTTCCAGATTTGACCATATTAAATGACTAAAGGATCGTATTTGTGTTTATTATATTAGAATTAAGTCTATGATTTGATAGAGCAGTCTGACTGAGTGGTGGTAGGCAGCAGCAGGCTCGTAAGCATTCATTCAAACTTTACTGTGTTTGCCAGCAGCTCTTAGCAATGCTTGATCACAGGGCTGTTTATGACTTCAAGCCTTATCAACTCCTGAGATTAGGCTGGCAATACTAAAGTGCCATCCAATAGTCAAAGGTATATGAAATACAAATGGTATAGAGAGAAATAGTCAACACGTCATAATTCCTATAATACCTGCAACCTAATATTTCTTTACTGGGAATATTGAAGAACTGGGAATATTGAACCACCAGCTTTCACATGTTCTGAGCAAGGAACTTAAACGTTAGCTTTTTTACATGGCACATATTGCACTTTTACTTTCTTCTCCAACACAGTTTTTGCATTATTTAAACCAAATTGAGCATGTTTCATTATTTATTTGAGACTAAATAGATTTGATTTCTGTATTATATTAAGCTAAAATAAAAGTGTTCATTGAGTATTGTTGTAATTGTCATATATATAAATAAATAAATAAAAAAAATCTGCTGATTAGTCGGTATTGGCTTTTTTTGGTCCTCCAATAAATTGGTATCGGCGTTGAAAAATCATAATCGGTCAACCTCTAATGTGAATGGCTGGTCGCCCCAGAGTGGAGCAGCGGTCTAAGGCACTGCATCTCAGCGCTAGAGGCGTCACTACAGACTCGGGTTCAGTTCCAGGCTGTATCACAACCGGCCGTGATTGGGAGTCCCATAGGGCAGCGAACAATTGGCCCAGCATCGTCCGGGTTATGGCTGTCACTATAAATATGAATTTGTTCTTAACTGACTTGCCTAGTTAAATAAAGGTTAAATAAAAAAATGTAATCGAATAGCTTTAAGAAGATGATATAGGTCATAGTAATACAGGAGGCCTGGCTGTGATGACATAGAATGTGAATGACCTGAGTATGGCAATATTGGATGTGATGTGTGTCAGTAACTTTGTTCATCAGCTGTAGTGGAGGATATAGGTGATAATGAATGGCATTGTTGATCCTCTCTAGTGTTGAGGATACGGATGCCTGTTTATCGAAGACTGCCAGTAAGCCTGCAATGTGTTTGTTTGCTCCAGGATGTCAACCTAATGGAATTGCATGCCCTGTAAACAATGAGAGGACATCATGCCTGAGCGTGGATGGGCGAGGATGTGTGTGTGCAAACTAAATACATTTGTAGAGCAAAATTAACTTCGAGTTAAGTTTACATTTGAATCCATGCAAACTTGGACCACACCTCAGAAACCGGTGTGGATGGAAGTCTGTTTTGATAAACAGCATGCGTTGGATGTGGACAGTTTATACAACAGAATTTTAGGAGATAAAGAACCAAACCAGTGTACTGTATTTATAGCATATAGGGTGTGATGTGTTCAATTTTCACAATTACTCATAGGCCATTGATCCAGGCATCTAGAAACCATGTAAAGAAAAGGAGTTAAGGAAGCCTACAGTTAACAGTCTGATTTAGATAAGCTATTATGCTTCCAACGCACTGTAGCCCGACTTTCTTCTGTGCACATTAATGTTGTGATCATCTCGGTTACCCAGAAGTAAAATTGTCTTTCGTAAGTCTGTCAATTACCTTTTAACATCTGGAGGGAATGGCTTTAACAAATGTGATTACCTTTGTGCAAAGGAAGCAAAAGCTCCTCCCTCGGAAACTCTTGGCCAAACCCCTCCCCTCTAATTGCCATAGTGTTTCTCATGGCCAAAATGCACATTTTAGTTTAGATTATTTTTAATTAGACAATTTTGACTTTGTAGCTGTGGAATCTAGTGGAAACCATTTATCATCCGCACATGGGCTTGAAAGGCGACCGCACCAGTTTAAGCACCGCCTTCACCCAATCCTGATTCGTCCAAGTAATCAACGATGAATACCTAAAGCCAGTAACTACTGCTGCTGGTAATCAAATAATTGTGATCCTTGACAGATCCACGCCGTTTCATCTGTCCACCAGAATTTGTCTACGAGAGATTGTTGTTGTGACAACAGTGTTATACCAAAGCCCACACAACTTTAAAAGAGGGCAAAGAGTTCCGTCTCTACATGTTTTCCAGTATACATAGAGAGCAGCAGAGCTACTCCCGAAAGAGTTTAGTGAGAGAGAGAGTGTGTGTGTGTGTGTGTGTGTGTGTGTGTGTGTGTGTGTGTGTGTGTGTGTGTGTGTGTGTGTGTGTGTGTGTGTGTGTGTGTGTGTGTGTGTGTGTGTGTGTGTGTGTGTGTGTGTGTGTGTGTGTGTGTGTGTGTGAGTGAGAGAGAGAGAAAGAGAGAGCGAGGGGAGGAATAATTAAACAGAGGAATGTGTTGGTTCAGCCTCCACTGACTCACTGCTATCTTTGTCCACGTCATTGACGAGAATTGAGCTAGCCTGCCTAAAAAAAATTGAAAAACACGGAATCGACAGAAAACCCACAATCCTAGCTGTTTTGCTGTGCTGTTGCTATGACAACAGAGGCCTACTCATCAGGCCTAAAGTATGGCATTTCCCCACATTTTGGATGGAATGGATAAACACACAGAATTTTCACTGCCAATGCTTACTTTGAGCATATTTTCCTTTATAGGCCTATTTGGAAAAGCTTTCCTGCTAGGCTCCTGGTGGAAAATCTAGCCTATAATGACTTCAATATGACAGATGCATCATGCAGAATATCCCCAAAGTCTTAAAGGCTGTTTCCCATGAAGTTGATGTTAAACAGATCATTCACTGTATGCACCTGATATCATATTTTAAAAACGTAGACACTTCATTGGAAACTAACAATATTAGACACTTTACTTTAACCAGGGATACATATAGTTCACATCCAAATGACTTTTTACACATAACTACTACAGCGGCATGAATATAAACAACTATGAACGCTCCTATACTGTGTGTTTGTGTGTGCGCGTGCACCCATCCTCTGGTCCTCTCACTACATTACCACACCCACTTTGACTCTTTATTTTACCTTTATTTAACCAGGCAAGTCAGTTAAGAACAAATTCTTATTTTCAATGACGACCTAGGAACAGCCTGGTTCAGGGGCAAAACAACAGATTTTTACCTTGTCAACTCGGGGATTCGAACTGGCAACATTTCGGTTACAAGTCCAACACCCCACTCTCACTCTTTTTACGCACAGTAAATTACTTTCCCCAGTTCCCCCACCTTGTAAACACAGCCATTTCCCTATCAGTGCACCGTAGTGAGGCGGTCAATGCTAAATCACCCCACGAATGGGAAAGGACAAATCTCAATGGAGTCGCACAGTCAATCGGGCAGTGCAAAAAGCCCTCTGGCCTCTCTGTGCTATTAGGGGGTCTGTTAGGAATGAGAATGTAATCACCCCCTCTGGTGTTACTACAGTCTTCCACTGCACAGAGTTGTAATTGTTGATTGATCTGTTACGGTGAGCTACTAAGGAGCGACACCCCGCCCGTCTGGCTGACATGTGTGAACAGGTGTTGGTGGGGTTCCTTGGAAGTTGGAAATTAATGAGGGGGGGGGGGGTCCTCAGTCCCTAAAGCCCATCTTTGGGCTCCCATCTCTATTAATAGCTATCCTTTCCAATCCCATTTTCCCAATCCCAAAGTGGTAAGTTTATGATACAGAGAACACAGAGGGGGAAAAGGAAGGCTGTTGAATAATGGGGTCTTAGTGCAAACAAGATCTAGAAATAGCAGTAGAGAGTTTTTCCAAGAACAACAGCCAGACTATACAATGTGTCAGAGTTTCATGAGAACTCTGAAAACAGCATTGATTAAATGAAAAATGTACGTTTCGCATTTAAAGTTCAGTATTCAGACTATGGATTGGTTCAACTGTTACTTCTGTATTGATTCAACAAAATGCTTAAGTATGTCATGGTATTATTTCAACTAAAAAGGTTGTTTATGTGCACATAATTTAGAAGCACTATTAAGAGAACATGGAGATCTGACATTCAAATAAAAATAATACAAAGTACTGGCACATGATCAGGTCTCTTCTGGGATCAAAAACACACTGGAAGGGATTGTTTTCATTCCGTGTGTGTGTGAGAAAGAGAGATAATTCACAAGGGGAAAACAACCCAGCCATAGCCAGAAGACACCCACTCACCATCTCCATATGGGCAGATGGGAAAATAATTCATAGTATTTCACCACCACTATCATGGTGCTCAAGACTGCTATCTTTCTTTGTGTTTCAAATATACAAGCAGCGAGAGGGGGGGATATGGAGAGGAGGCCATTTCGTGTCACATAAACATCCTACACATGGGTCGTGCTCAGTAGGTACAAAATGTTTTGAAACAGAAAAATACCCCCCCATTTCAAAATGTTTTTCCCCCTTGTCATGTCTATTGAACATGTCCATTGAACATGTCCCTGTTTGTGCCTCCCATAATATCCCAATTCAAACACATGGCCAACAATGAGGGAAAAGAAAGCATCTCTCCCACAGACAAGGCCTTCTTTGTAGCACTGGCTCTGTGTGTAAGTGACACAGGCCCGGTTCCACTTTTAATGATTAATTAGTGATTCACCATGACATGAGTCAGAAGCCTGCTGCCCTTTCATTCAGCATGTTAGCTATTGTTGTTTGATTTGATTATCTCGCCCTGATAAAGGTAGATTACTAGAGAACACAGGTTAGCCAGTTTGTCTTTTACCACTCGTTTTATAATTCTTTATAAAACTGTCAGGAGTGTTACGTACACAGAAAATGATGTAGCTATGTATATCAATTCTTACACCTCTTAATGTCTTTTAAAAACATGTAGTAGTCTGCATCACGAGTTTCAGTCAAGTTTCAGTAGGTAGAACTCTATGCTCGACATGTAGATGAACAACAAAAAGTGTGTGACCGGCTTTGACAGAGCAAACAGCAGTGTGCACCCTCCCCTCCCCTGAAATTTGGTTGGCCACCCCAATAGCCCCCCCAGAAATTCTGAGATCTGATAGGTCTTCTCTGAATATATTGATATGACACACCCCAAGCATTTCACAGGAAAAAGCATCCGAGCGAGGGAAACAGCACCCCTCTGCCAAAAAGAGTATGACATGTCCAGACAGCATCAGATACATGGGTTACAGATAATGAGACAGAGGGGCGCTGTTCGCTATCATTATTATTATTATTATTTATTTTTTTTACATGTAAAAAAAATATTCAGGTTCAAAATGGTATGGTCCCCCTAAACTGGGTCTGTGTCCCACCTTGTCCACTCCATTCAAAATGTTCTGGAAACGCCACTGAACAGAATCAGAGCTTAACTGATCTGAGGCCTATTACCCCATGCAGCTGCATTGAGTTACAATGAAAGCTCTGCTGTGGTGCCATGTGAATAGATGGGGAGTGGTGCTAACGTTAGCATTATGGAACTAATACAGCAGACTGTGTGGCGCCTATGAGGAAGAGCAGTGTTAGCTTTAAATTCCTGGTTGCTAAAATTCTAATAGTTTGCTAAATTTCAGTTTGTGACAAAACAAGCAAGCATAGTGTAGAGAATTTTTTCCATAAACAAAAATATTGTATTTTCAGCTGTTTGAATCTGGTGTACAAACCCGAAAAGTAAAAGATGCAAAAACTAAACTTAACAGGGAGCATAGAAATATGCACATAGAACAGATCTATCGCTTCTTAGACTTGCTTTCAATGAAAATGACAGATCTATAACCCACATTTCTATGTGAATTTGGTCAGGTCGACCAAAAAAAGTTACATAATCCAACTTTAATAGGTAAAGATTAGTTCTCTTCTGCTCTACGGTATGTAAACACTTGCACTGAGGAGTAGTCTATAACAGTGCATCGGTCAACATTGGCCTGCATCTGGTTAAACATCACAATAATCATTTTAAAGCTTGGATTGTATAGGCGCCAGTAAAGAAGAGTGATGGTTAGTGACACAAAATGCTAAACATCTGGAGGTATTCCTGAATGTTCAAAATGCTCCATGCAAACATCAAACTCTGTTGAATGAAATGAAAACGCTTCAGACATATTGATCATTTCAAATGTACTTTGAGCATTCAGAGTTGTGGTAATCCACATTACTGATCAGATTAGAACATTTGGGGTCACACACACCTCATCCACTACCAAATGGGAACATCCCAGTGTGTTGAGTGTAACTTACTTTGAGATGTGCGTTTCTGTGTGTGTTTTAATTTGCATTTGTGTACATGCAATGTGTGCGTCTAAGTATGATGTGTGTTTGTGTGGCGTGAGCATGTGTGCAGAGGCCCAGTATCTTAGTGATTTACCTTGTTAGCGAGCGGATGACTCATTCAGCTTGGCTGGGTCTTGAAAAGAATCAAAGTGCTATGGAAACTCTCATACACTCATTCCAGCCCCCCAATGTCTTCTCCGAACACAGTACTGGTCTACTGAAAAGGACAAACACTCCTCTTTAATTATAAAAACTCCATTTAGCCCAACAAAGAGAGCTCTTTTTAGCAGACATCACATTCACAGTCTTAGCACATCTGTTTTCCATTGCCATGTACTTTGTTAGGGCTAGTGGAGCGAGTAGCCACACGACTAGGCTAGGTATACTCCCACTAGCACCACTCACGCCTATGGAGAGCCCTAGAGCCTAGGGGACACTAAGTTGAAAGACAAAACAATGTATGAAAATAGCCATCAATTGTAGAACCTTCATAACAGACATTACTATTAACAACATTTTATTTTGTATAACTGCATCCATTGGAACAGTCAGCCTTCAAGCTCCCTATGCATTACTAGTCAATAAACGAGCTGCTGAACTAACTACTAATGGCACAGTAAACACTCAAATGCTCTCAATGATAATCAACGACATGAAAACAAAGAGTACTGGTTGTTCACGAAGACAAACAACTTTGCTATAACACTCGCTCTGCGTATTTGAGCAGCGCCCGTACATCACCGTTCATTGGCGGGGAGACCATGTTTGCTCTTGTCCAGTTTAGGACAGAATGACTTCATTCAAACACTTCGGACTTCAATGGGTTCCTCCTGTTGTCCGGCTGTGTGTCGGCCAGGCAGAACATTCACATGATTAAATGGAAGTAGCGTGCATTACACGTCAACTAATTGTTTAGAGTTTCCCTGAGCTAAAAGTAGCAGTAGAGTCCTTGGTTACTAGTGGAAACCAAACTCTGTTTAGAAAATATTTGGGCTGCCTTGGTAGCCTCCTTGTAATTACTATCCTCCCCGCCGGGACAAAGGCTGAAGTTTATGGGTTAGGTTTAGAGAAAATAGGATTTTGAAAGGAAATCTATTTTAGGTCCCCACAAAGATAGTAAAACATATGCTGTGTGTGAGCGAGCGCAGAAAAGAAAGGAACTTTCTTAATGAAGGAAATGTGTTTGTGCTATATGATAAGTGTACTTCCTGCTGTGTTCTCTGATAGCCCCAAAGTGCTACAAGTTGGCATGGCAGCCACTCTCAATGCAAAACGACTTCACATCAGATTTCCATCATTCATGTCATCGTAATGAAATGACAAGGAAATATGTTGGAATACTTCACACTGTAGCCATATGAATTCTAATGAACATTTACCCTGCATACCGTACTCTCAATAAACAGACAACACATCATAGGCCTGCGTGTGTCAGAAGATCTTATCAAAATATCTATTGTCCTGTCCCACCCGTAGCCATCTGTTCTGTTACTCAGTGTCAACAGGTGTGGCACACAGCAACCTTGGAAAAGAGTCAGGAAATACGGAAATGGGCACGGCTATTGACTTTTGAAATCCCTCAATTGTACAACCTATTCCGCCACCTTTGATCATGAATGCCTACAAATCTTGACAAAAATCAGTTAATTGCTTTACAGTCTGCAATAGATTCGTGAACCATCTTTACTTCCAGGGAGTGAAGAAAAAGTCAAAAAGCAAAAGGTTTTAACAATATAATTCACATTGTAAACTGGACAGAATTTAAAGTGGCATTTTTCAAATAGGTGAACCGACAATAAGATCTAGAGAGAACACCGTATCTGCAGAGTCGGCATGGGTCTCCCTGTATATTGTCAACACAAAGCAGTCTATTCATCCAGACGTCTATTCATCGTCTGGAGGGGAGACAGGGGGTTGTTCTGCCAATGACGACCAGGAGCAGGTTCCCCCCACACATGCTCCTGTTTCACAGCCACTGACACAGATGGAAGGCACTGTGGCACGAGACTAGCGTCCGCCGCCCCTCTTATGTTCCAGAGGAGGAGAATCCACAGTGGATGACTAGACCTTGACGAATGTGGGAGTGTGGGCCAAGCCTTGGGGCTTATGTTGTAGCTTAGCAAATCATATTGCAGCGTCTTAGTTGAGCAGTCAATATTTTAGGCTAGCCCGCTTGTGTTCTAGCATAGGGATTCTTACACTATCCTAACAGTGGAACATGCTTTAGCCAAACAAGGTTCATTTTTATCCCCCACTGGCAAATAATTTACAAGCTAGACTGGGTTGTAGACGAGCAGTTTACATCCTAGTAGCCCAATGGCGGCGGTGTGCCCTCAGGGGAGTTGCATGTGTCTGTTGCGACACAAAGACGAACGACTGTGTGGCGTGGCCCAATGGCATGTCTATGAACAGGTGTGTGTACATGTCTATGTCTAAGAACAGGTGTGTACAGTCACAGGCCATGGTAAGTGACAGTTACATCTGTTGCAGCACACATCAAAACAGGGCTAGAGGGCTTGGCACTGTATATTGTAGGGCCTACAGCAATGGGGTATTATAATATATGAATGACTAAGAATATTGTTGAAAGGAACATGCACACTTTGTATTTAATTGTTGGGACAGTAATATGTATGTATATATGATAAGAAAGTTGTATTTACTTGCATTATTCTAGCAAGCCCTCACAGGGCACCAGCCAGTGGTAATAACATGGTGTTGATAGGGAACTAGCTGATACATATTAAATATTAATAAAGCTGCACTGCCGCAAAGGTCCAGACTTAAGGATAGGCCACAGCCACAGCCCCTTCCTTTTCCACAATCCCAGGGCCCTGAAAAACCTCTGAGTCACCACCCTGTCACACACCAATGCCAAGACTCCTTGGCTGCTATGGCAACCAAACACTGGCAAACACACAGTCTGCCCACGCAGGCCTGAGTGATACATTTCCACTACGCGTGTAACAAATGATTGGTTTCCTTTGGAAAACAATATAGTTATAGGCGATGTTGCTATTCTTCACTCAGCTAGGGACCTTACGGCACAATAGGAAAGAGAATTTGAGTGAACTGTAAAATTCCATTCGCTCACCAAACAGACTTGGTTTTTAAGAGTCACTACTCTCTGAAATGCATCTACTTCTTCAGACCGCCTAACTCACTCAACATCCTCAAGTCAAGATCCATAAGTCCACACCCTGACCAAGGCCGGCACTCAAACACAAACCCACCGCAGAGCCACACCCTCACCTGCAACGTTGGGCACACCAAATACTGCACATTTTGTCTTGACGAATACACTGCAAACATGAATTGAAACATTAAGCCAGCAAAAACAACCAAGACTCCACCCTCACGTCTCTGTACAGACGCTGTTGCTTCAACATTGCAATTGCACAGTGTTGAAACTCACTGAGGCATGTCAATGAGAAGCTGTTGAAGAACGTGTTTGCAGTTGAAAATATTCCTATTGTCTGTTTGCTACTCCCTTTGGAGGGAAGGCCCATGCATAAACAAGGGTGCGTTAAAGAAACAAAGTAAAAAGAGTAAAATAACGAGTAAATACAACTAATTCTTTCAACAGTCTTTCATTTCCTCAGACGCACTCCAACCCGATTTGCACTTTGCCAAGACTTTCAAACATTCCTGTGGAGTCATTGCAGGCTGTTGCCTGCTAGTAGGAGAGAGTTGTGCCATTTTCTGTCTGTGGACACATTTACCGACTGAACTCTGGTAGACAGATCCCTTTAACATTCTCCCCAAGGTCTAAGCCTAACCTATCCAGCCAGTTCAGATTGCTCAGTTGGTTGGAGAATGATGCTTACAACACCGGAGTTTGGATTAAAGCATGTTTTATCTTAACCTGGAAACCCACTTACAGGATTTGATTGAAAAGTGTTGTGTAACAACACATTGCATGCATGGGATAGTGGGAGTGTTAACTTACGAGTGTAATGACACAGTAAAGTGAAAAGGAGCGATCTGTTTGTCAGGGGCGTGGCCCCGTGGCTGGGCCCTTTGTAATGACATTGTGGGAGAATACAATATTCCTACACAACCTGCTGCAAACCACCAGGAATGTACTCAACTAATGTCTGGCATGTCGTTCTCCACACCTCTGTCTAAAGGATTTTAGAAGTCAGAGTTTAACTAATAGGTGGTGTGCATTCTGGTGCAAAATGGATGTTGCATCACCCAGATGTGGATTAGAAGCACTAGCACTCACACCCTCAGCGGCAAACTGCCTTGGAATTAAAGGTTGCAATGGGTTAAATTCAATTATTTATTACTAAAGGCTTATCTGATCAATGCTCTGACAAATGTGTCAGCATACTAGGTATCCAGTCCAGGGTGAAAATGGTTCCAGGGTGAAAATGGTTTCAGGGCTGGTGTGCTTATGGTTTGGAAGAGAGAGCAAAACCTGCTGTAGTAGTGGAAATCTACTTCACTGAGAATGACCGTAGTGAAGGACTGGAGTAAGAGCAGACCTGCACTGGTTGATGAGTCAGAGCCACTACAGGGAAATAACACCACCACAAATGATGTGTAATGAAATGAGATGGTGTCTCATACTCTGGTTTGAATATGCCCCTGCCTATCATGTAGGAGGTTGTAAGCAGGTAAATTTGTGTCAGTGAGATTACATGCTGAAGCACAATCACTTTCATATTAAGGCTAAATTAATTAGTCCCTTGGCCAAAACCCAACATGTCCTGCAGCCAGAAACGTACAACAGGGAGCATGGCAATAGACTAACTTTATGACACCACATTCAGATACAGGATTACCCATAAACCTCCTGCCTTTCTGTCCCCATCCCAGCGTTTCCCCTAATAATACTCATGCCACCCAATCTTCTCAAGGTCTCTTGCCCCCCCACCTAGAACATTTGGCCTCAATTCAATTGAACATTTTGGTGTTTGCAGCCTTTGCATGCTGTCTACGGAAAAAATGACCTATAGGGGAAACCCTGTCAACCCAATGTGTCCTACCTGACTTTGAGCTCCTTGTACTCCTCCTTGACTTTGCCTAGCTCCAGCTGCAGTCGGGCGCGCTCCTTGGCCACCGAGTCGAGGGTCTTTCGGGCATCGGCAAGCTCCGTTTCATAGGCCGCCTTCATGCCAGTCACCTCACGGCTGATCTCGGTGTCGGACTCAGTGATGCGCATCCGCAGCCCAGCATTCTCTATCTCCAGCGAGCGCACCTTGTCGATGTAGACGGCCAGCCGGTCGTTGAGGTTGCACAGGTCGTCCTTCTCCTGCAGGCGGGAAATGCGAGTTGGGGTGAGCTGGGTGGTGGCTCCGCCGCGGCTGGTTCGTTTCTGACCTGTTTCCATAGTGGACATCCAGTAAGTGGTTCAGGTGGTTGGCTGAGAGACAGGCTGTGGAGGGAAGGATTCATTCATTAATATCAGATAGAGCAAATGTTAGAACAAGTATAGCGAAAGAATGATGGCACCATGTGACTTTACATGTGCCCAAATAGAAAATAGTAAAGGAAGTGGGGGGGGGGGGGGCTTAGGCGTGTAACAGCTATGCATCTCTCTCACTATTATAAGCCTTATTAAAATGCTGTTTGGGTGGTTAAGCAACTTTGACTCTCTCCTGAGCAAGTCAAATGACAACCGTCTGGCGTCTACACAGTGAACAGGCAACTACGATAATATACAAAATATGTATTCAAGAACTACAGAAGCATACAAAACAATGGACAAACATTATACAAGTAAAGAATAGCTGCATCATCTCCTTTGTCGGCCAACTGCTTGTTGAGACAGAGTGAAGTATTAACAGCCTGCTAATTATGCCAGAGTTATTCATTCTGAGAAATCTGTCCAATGGTTGTCTCCCTCCACTTACATTCGGCTTGCCTAAACCTCAGTCATTATAACACGGCCTTGACTCACTACATAAATAAAACACAGCAGGATGCCCTGATTAGGAGATGAAGAACCACTTTCTCAATGTTTAGACGGGCAGAGGCAGCAGTGAAATGACTGTCAGAAAGTACTGGATAAAAGGCTTTCGAAGCCCAAAAGAAACTAGCTGAGATTCCACTCTGGAACTTTGATATGCCAGTTGAGTATATTATGTTTCCACAATATATTGACAATTAGCCATTTAAAAAATAATATTTTCTATATCCATAAATTCGTGTAGAAAAATCATGTTGAAATCTAAATACTACAGAGCAAGCTGTGACACTTCATATGCCACCAATTTGTGCTTTGTAGCATCTACAGATGAAACATTGAGGTCTTTTAGGAGGCCTTGGTAAGCCCAAAATGTCATAAATATGCCACCTTTGATTATTTCTCAATTATGCTTTTAGATACAAATTTCAAATATACACTGAATGTACCAAACATTAGGAACACCTTCCTAATATTGAGTTGCAACCCCTTTTGTCCTCAGAACAGCCTCAATTCGTCAGGGCATGGACTCTACAAGGTGTTAAATGTTCCACAGAGATGCTGGCCCCTGGCGACTCCAATGCTTCCCACAGTTGTGTGAAGTTAGCTGGATGTCCTTTGGGTGGTGGGCCGTTCTTGATACACTTAGAAAAGTTGAGCGTGAAAAGCCCAGCAGCTTTGCAGTTTGACACACTCAAACCGGTGTGCCTGGCACCTACTACCATACCCTGTTCAAAGGAACTTAAATATTTTGTCTTGCCCATTCAATTGTCTTGAGGCTTAAAAATCCTTCTAACTAGTCTACTCCCCTTCAACTACACTGCTTGAAGTGGATTTAACATGTGACATCAATAAGGGATCATAGCTTCACCTGGTCAGTCTGTCATGGAAAGAGCAGGTGTTCCTAATGTTTTGTAAACTCCGTGTGCGTCAACAACCCTTCTTCCAAAGGACTAATTGTATGGATTACATTTTGTGAAAATCCCCAAAATCATGGTCTTTTTAGACTGGGTTTCGTGAGGAATCACTCAATAATGGATAGATGACATCTATTTCATTACTTGTGCAATAAAACAGTACATATGATAAATAAGTAACTGATAAATGTGAACATGTTAACACTCCATATAATGTATGTGTCAAGCCCTTTCCATAGATAACAAGGTACTTTTGGAAAGAGTAACTACTACATTACTTTCCCCAATAACCATACATTAAAGTAACTTACACTGAATTACATATACTTTAAAAGGTCACATCCGAGTTGTTATCCCACGCCCTTAACTGGTCAACAACGAAAGTGAAATTTGAATTAAATGAAATTTGAACTGTACACTGTAGCCGTCAAGATCAAAGTACAAGCAGGAACCTACTCTCACATCTCTGTTAGTGTGGGCTGACATTCACACAGTCAGTCAAAGTGCAACCAGAGCCAAAACGTCTTTATCTTACCTTAGTGGGTGTGTGAGGTTGTGAGTGGAAGCCTCCTGGTGGAGCAGTGTGTGTGTCTGCACAGCCGGACCTCTGTGGAAGTTCAGCTGCCGCTGTGTGTTGTAGATAGGTGTTCTTCTCTGGGTCTGGGGTGCCCCTGTGGAGTATAGGGAGGAGGATCAGTGCTGTCTGTGTGCCTTTGGCTCACGCTCTGGAATGGCTGTGTCACAGTCTCTCCCTGCACATGTATCGCTGAAGAGAGAAAGACAGCGGGAAGGAGGGAGAGATAGGGACAGGGAGGAGCCAAGCTGGACTAGTACAGACAGAGCCCACACACAGCACAGCAACTACTCAGCTCCCTGGTGTCTCGATCTTACTCTCTTTTCCTTTCTCTTTCATTCACAGTGGGCTCACAGACACAGTGATCGCAACTGCTTGCACGTGTGGCCTGTCAGTGAAAGCTCCACTTTCAAGTGCAAACAGAGAGAGAAACATGGTTGGATGGAAAATCAGTCCTTATCCATTCTTTAACTGTACGGAGCTGTACAAATTAGTCTAGTCTGTAATTGCAAATTATCACCTTACTGTCAGCTCACAAATAAAGATTGCGCTTGCACCATTTAAAAAAAATCAAAAGACCAAAAATCCCAAAGAAAAGTCTGTGTTACTCCTATATTTCCAATGAAGGGTACAGCACAGTACACCAATACAGTAATTCCCATGGGTCATCTTCAAGCTCCCAGGTCACTTTATCATCTCTGCTGGAAGATGGATCTTGTATTTATTGCCTCGGGGTGGAGTTAATGAAAGAACAGGTCCAATCAAGTCCAATGTAAGGAGAGGATGGTTATTCTGGGGTGTGTGTGCGTGCATGCGTTGTGGATGGAGAGTGTGGGCATGGCATTGGACAGGCCCAGTGGCTATGGGAGTACCCTGGCGAGGCCCTAGCAGTGGAAAGGACCTGTAATTCTGTGTCCTTCTCTCGCTCTCTCTGAGTCACACATACCAGCACAAACAGCTCACTGTGGTCAGTGGTGCCCCCCTCTTATTTTACCCCTCCCTCTCTCCCATTTTGCCATCTCCCTCCCGCTCACTGTTCTTGCTCCTTAGGCATTCCCTTAACAAGTGGTGGAAAAAATACCTAATTGTCATACTTGAGTACTATTTAAATAGTAAAGTAAAGATACCCCCCCAAAAAACAACTTAAGTAGTACTTTAAAGTATTCTTATATAAGTACTTTACACCATTGCCCCTAACAAACAACAAGCTTGTTCCAAATGAAATATTTACCTCAAAAACTCTTATACTGGACATTGGACTATACTAACAAGCAGCAAATAGCCAACTCTTTGACTGGACTGCATCTGTGCCTGAACCATAAAGGACTAAACAAACCTAGTCATAAGAAGCCACTGGGTTTGCTTCAATTCATTTTGGTACACACACAAAGCACATAAGCCAAAGGATTTTATGGTTAACAATGGTAGGAACGGGACGATACCAGTATCACGATACTTATTAGTATTGTGGCAAGGAAATCAAACAAAGCGGATTTGACTTCTTTAGGAAAACAGCCCTAATTTTGGAAACAAACATTATGTCATCCAGAATCACATGTATTTATTTTCCAAACTATATTTTACATATATCAAGTTAAAGGACCAAAGACTTGTCTGCTTCGTGCTCTTATTTTTGCATTTGAAAAAAAAAATTATGATACCGGTATCCTCACAGCCGCAAACAATTAGAGATTGGACTTCATTTCAGGGTTTGGATGAAGGCAGTTGCTTGATGTAAAACCAACACACAAAGTGGGTCCGCTGAAACCCAGAGCCAGGAGTGAATGCTCCAACTCTCTGAGGCACTCCTCCAGTCAACAGGCAGGATGCAACTTTACGAGACATAACAGGAAACAAAAGGCAGGTTGACTCTGCAGTCAGCCCTTTCTTATTCATCCTCTTTCACTATTTCTTTCCATGCCCCTATAGCATTCCAAGAGGGCAGCAAAAAAACCAAGGCACTCTGTTGAGCAATTTTTTATTTTATTTATTTATTTTACAAATGAATGCTGTGGCACTACATACAAGAATGAGGGTTAAGAATTTTGCCCTGAACAATTAATGGAAGATGGGACTTGAAGGGTTTACAGGCAAGTATTCAGAACATCCCCTACAGTAACATTCCTGTTTCAAAACCAAAGAAACATAAAATGACTACCTTTCCTCATCTCGTTTCCTTCATGACCTCTCATTTAAGGGCTTGAGTAAATGCTGCAATACTTCTCATATCACAGCATAATCATACAGAGACTATCTTTGGCTGGGTATGGTACATTTACAGTTACTTTCATATCACAGTTGCTATGACCAGCAGGTATACTGTACTCACACCTGCTCTTGCTTTGTCCTGGTATCATTCTTAAAACGCTCTGTCAGACCCTGGCCACCGTGTCAACTCTTTCAACAAAATGAACAGCCTTTGCACTATGGAGAATACAGCATGAACAATGGGCTGTTAAGTCATCAAATCGTTAATAAGCCACCTGTACAGAATGCTGGGAAATCTACTGTACATGTTGTTCGTATCTTCTAAGGCCACAGTAAAACTGCAAATAGCAATCACATAGTATGGAATATTCACCCGAATCGTGATTACAGTATCATTTGATGCTACCCTTAACAGTAGTATCACTTGTTACATTTCTCACTGCAAGGCATATCCTGCATGGCATATCCTAGTCTATTTTATAATTCCACCTAAGTTTATTTTGTTAGCTTGAAAAATGAACAAACAGCTATAGAGAATAATTTTTTTGACATGCAGTTGAAACAGGTTGCTGTAGGCTGTTTGCTTTGGTGTAGCCCATCTATCTGCCTCAGTTTATTGAGTGTGAATTGTGAATGTACTATTGAGCAACCAAAGCTGCAAACATATCCATCTCGCAAACCTTTTTAATCAAATGTGGTTTTGTGACCCAGATCAATCTCTACAAAGTTTTTTTTAAATAACTTTTTAAATACACATTAGCCTACATTGTATTAAAGTTCAGTGTATGCTAGGGTGGCTTATACTGCATGGTGTAGGAATGGCTTTTGATGCATTGTCCGACTAGTATTAACTGTAAATCCTTTACCCTCAGGGGAAGAATGGCAGGCTTCACTTCAGATACTCTTCTGCTCCTGATTTAGAAAATGTATCAGCAGAGTACAATAGCATTGGCAGACGATGTGCTAACTTTGTCTTGTGCAGCATCCTCCCTTTGGGTGGGTCCAAAAGATACAGGACCACAAGGGACAAAGGATCAAGGCCCAAGGTCCCATTTAGCATAATTAGGAACATGATATGATGTGATTGTGAAGTGTCCCATAGGAACAGACAAAGAGGGTATAGGGCTCAAAAGGGAAAAGAGCTCCAATGTGCCCCCTCCTAACCACTTGTTTATAAAGCTGACTGAATATCTAGCCAGTGACTACTGCGGCTGATGATGATGAGCAGGTCCAAATATGGGTCGGGAATGTAATGTAATGTAATTCATCTCTCATCATTCCATTCGTTTGGATTTAACATGTTGGTAGGTAGTGCTGGATGTTTGAGACACACGTGTCCGCGCCCCTTCCTGCCTTCTGTTATCCATCCAGTCCAGACAATTATTCCTCCTTCAGTTAACACAGGCAGAAACAAAGGAATATAGGCGCCACCCACCGGCCAACTGTTAATGAGAACGAACGCTGACTGACGTGAAGTGCAGGAATTACATTTGAGGAAACATATTATAGAAAGAAACTTGACGGAACAATGCTGATTGAAAACAGCAAACCATTTCACCTGAAAATAAGTGGTAACCTATATATTTGCGGATAAACAAACTCACCTCAACAGACATATGGCCATATTGGCTTCTTTGATAAAAACTTACCAAAACCAGGTGGGGACTTTTTGGTTTGTTTACAGATTAAAGAAAGCCACTTCAAAATCCTACGCATTTGTCATCCGGATTGTTAAATTTAAGTAGCCTACAATTTGTTTGAAACACTGATGTAAACTACATGGCATATAATGTTACAGCCATCTGCAAATTTGATTAATTACATTCCTGCGCCCGCCAACGTCTTCTTCTTTGGTATCATGGCGATCGCTCATTTTGTTTGAGCATGCCGCCACCTACTGTGCGGTAGTGTGTTGTCAGTCAGGTTATATTAATTTTGTGACAAACATAAAAAAGGAACGGGGAAAGGGAAAAAAATGGCACCACTAACCGTACACCTAGATACAGGTGTATAGAACTGAGGAAGCTTTTTAATTTTGAGAATATATGGGAAAATAATGATTATAAATTCTTGAATCACTTACATTCAATTAACACAATAATTCCATAAAAAACGATAGAATGACAAACCAAATAGAGCCCCACTGTGCTGGTGTCATAATACCCATCGAATCTTGCTTTAAAAAGGGAAATAGTTCCAATCGTTTTTTCAGCGTAAATTTTTCCCATGGGGAATTTTAGAAACACTTCAAATAAGGGTTGTGTGTTGTGTAGGCTTACCCTGTTGTGAATTTTTGATAACCATGTAAATCTCTCTCAGACAAGGTGATATTTACCAATATTTTAAGCTCTATTTACTCTCATATGAAACAGGATGCACCATAGCCTCATAGTGAAGAGTCTGAATACTTATGTAAATCAGGTATTTTTAATACATTTGCGAAAACATTTTTTTTAAGTGTTTTCGCTTTGTCATTATGGGGTATTATTATGGGGTATTTTGTGTAGATTGATAAGAAAAACATTTTAACATCAATTTTAGAATAAGACTGTAACGTAACAAAATGTGGAAAAGGGGAAGGGGTACATCATGCAAGACTACAAAAAATGTACATGGTTATCAAATGGCTGAAAAACATCCCCACAGCATGATGCTGCCACCACCTTGCTTCACCGTAGGTATGGTGCCAGGTTCCCTCCAGACGTATTGCTTGACATTCAGGCCAAAGAATCTAGTTTCTCGTGTCTTGAGAGTCCTTTAGGTGCCTTTTGGCAAACTCTAAGCGGGCTGTCATGTGCCTTTTACTGAGGAGTGGCTTCTGTCTGGCCACTCTACCAAAAGGCCTGATTGGTGGAGTGATGCAGAGATGGTTGTCCTTCTGGAAGGTTCTCCCATCTCCACAGAGGAACTCTGGAGCTCTCTGACCAAGGCCCTTCTCCCACAATTGCTCAGTTTGGCCAGGCAGCCACCTCTAGGAAGATCCTTGGTGGTTCCAAACTTCTTCCATTTAAGAATGATGGAGGCCATTGTGTTCTTTGGGACCTTCAATGCTGCAGACATTGTTTGGTACCCTTCCCCAGATCTGTACCTTGACACAATCCTGTCTCGGAGCTCTACGGACAATTCCTTCAACCTCATGGCTTGGTTTTTGCTCTGACATGTGGGACCTTATATAGACAGGTGTGTGCCTTTCCAAATCATGTGAAATTCATTGAATTTACCACAGGTGTACTCCAATTAAGTTGTTGAAACATCTCAAGGATAATCAATGGAAACAGGATGCACCTGAGCTCAATTTTGAGTCTCATAGTAAAGGGTCTGAATACTTATGTAAATCAGGTATTTCTGTTTGTTATTTTTAATACATTTGCGAAAACTTTTTTTTAAAACTGTTTTCGCTCTGACATTATGGGGTATTCCGTGTAGATTGATTAGAAAACATATTTTAAATCCATTTTAGAATAAGGCTGTAATGTAACAACATATGGGAAAAGGGAAGGGGTCTGAATACTTTCTGAATGCGCTGTAAATATGTAGGCTACAGCAGCCTAGAGGTAGGTAGTATAAATTATGGTTTCTTCCCTGTCTTCTCTCTGGCGTTGGTGAGAATGATGAATAACCTTAGGCTACATGTGTGCACTGCGAAGGCCCGTTGGAGGCTTGAAAACCTTGGCCAATCAGAACGTTGAAAAAAAAATGAAATTCACCTTGATGTTCATACAACTCCACGACCCCCTCTTGCGCAGTGGAACCCAGAACAACCTGGTTACGGCGACACCATTCTGCTGAGGACACCTGATGATTAAATATATGCAAATACATTCTATGAATTGATAGTTCACCTCTGTTTTCTTTTATTCTATAATAGGGTATATTGTAACCATGTGTTCAAGCTAATTAAATCAAAGTTCATTTAGCGCTGTCCTTTTAGAACTACCAAGGGCGCTCCAATTGTTTAAAATAACACTCATGGCGATCTGTTGGCTATATTTAATAGTCCTACTCATCACTTATTATATTATTACAAGTGGAAGATTATCACTTCTCACAATGGTGCTCATTTAGTAAAGTTAGTTCAAAGCTGAATCAATGTCTCACAAGATCACGACAGAACCGAATATAACAGCATAGCATGTCTACCGTTGCAACAATAACACCTGCTAATTTCTAACTAGATTTTTAGGATGGTTAGCTAAAGCTGAATAGTATAACAACAAAATATCTCAAAAGACAAACCTCAACAGAGCCACAAGGAAGAATATATGCTTTCATTGAAACAAAATACAAGAAAGGCTTGATGACACCATCTGCTCTAATTCGCTCACAAAACAGTAATTCAAGAAGATCGAAATGCATAGGCTATTCCCATGAAACTGATAGAGATCAATCAAATGATTGACGTGCAGATGCAGTTTCACTAGTAAAATGTGAAGAATAATCATCTAACTGATCCTACACCAGGCCAATGGCCCAGGAGGACGGGACTCTTACGTTCAACAAACCTTGCAACTCTTCTGCAGTAAAACCTTGTGCACCCAATGACTTCTCTGTAGGTGCCGCCACATCATCTATTTTCTGCGATTTATGTTCCATTTCTACGGTATAGTTGATAACCATGGCAATGAACTCTAAGAACCAAACCTTACTGAAGCACAAATTCATATCACTCTGTATTGACCCTAGGCCTACTTCTCACCCTAGACCTATCCCCTTCTCTTTTCACTGTCTCAGCATACAGCGCTTTCTGTTCTACTCTAACCCTGGCAACCTCAACCTGTCTCTCTCGCACCGGGTACCTCTGATCCCTAGCAACATGGGCACCCGGACAATTGGCACACACAGTTTTTTACACCGATACTACACATTCCTTTGTCCCATGCCCTCCTACACACTTCTCACATCTTGGATTCTCCCTCCTACACACTGCTGCAACATGATCATAAGCTTGGCATCTCTAACACCTTAATGTGTTCGGCACAAAAGCTCTCACTGGATAACTGCATATCTTTACATGACTTGACCAGGTCTGCTTCAAAACTCAAAAGGACAGACAATGTAATGTCTTCTCAGTTTCACCTCATTTGCCACAAGGACTGCGTCGCACCAAACGGCGGGCTTCACAGAAGCAGGGAACTTTCCATTTCAGTTGCCTAATCTCAACATTTAATGCCACTCCAGTCAAAGGTGCCCTGCTCCGGAGAGCAAAGCAAGTCAGAGGTCTTGTCCCTAGTCATTTGATGTGACGCGTCTGCTTCCTCTGAACGGAAGAGACACAGAAAGTTATCACAAGTCCACTTCGAGCTACCTTCTGTCATGCATGCTCCAGCTCCCCCACTCTGGCGCTCGAGGGCACCGGGCGGTCTGTCATTACGCACACCTGTCACCATCGTTACGCGCAACAGCGCTTCATGGGACTCACCTGGACTCTATTATTTATTGATTGCCTCCCCTATATGTCACTACCTCAGTTTCTTCCCCATGTCTGCATTAATGTCATTTTGTTTCCCCTTTCCAGCCGCTGTTTTTGTTTTGTTATATGTCCGTTTATCCATTTAATCTTCACTTCCTGTACTTGCTTCTTGTCTCCCAGTGTCTGTCCTCACAGAATGCAGACACCAATATTGGAAGAATCAGCAAGTTTTTTTTTCTTTTTTGTTGGGGTTTGGTGACGTCGGGTCCGGGTGCTGAAGGAACCTGGGGTGCTGAAGGAACCGGCGGTGCCTCAGCTGGCTCATCGGGCTACCTTGCCTTACCTGGCTCAAAAGGTTTTCTTGCCTCAGTTGGCTCAACAGGCTCCTATCCCAAGTCATGCCTCAGCTGGCTAGTCGGACTCCCACGCCTCAGCCGGCTCGTCAGGCTCCCATGCCTCACCCGGCTCGTAAGGCTGCCACGCCTCAGCCGGCTCGTCAGGCCCCCATGCCTCAGCTGGCTCGTCAGGCCCCCATGCCTCAGCTGGCCCTTCAGGCTCTCCCAAGTGGGATGCCGGGTGGCGCCCCTAGAGGGGGGTGTACTGTAACGCCTGCTCCCGCTCCCCCTCTCTGGCACTCGAGTGCGCCATGTGGCCCATCATTACACAGACCTGTCACCATCATTACGCGCATCAGCGCTTCATGGGACACACCTGGACTCTATTACTTTATTGATTGCCTCCCCTATATGTCACTTCCTCAGTTTCTTCCCCATGTTTGCATTATTGTCGTTTTGTTCTACCTGTCCAGATGCTGGTTTTGTTTTGTCATATGTCCGTTTATCCATTAAATCTTCACTCCCTGTACTTGCTTCTTGTCTCCCAGCGTCTGTCCTCACACCTTCACCTATTTAACAGTACCCAACTACTTTTCTACCCAGCCTAAGACTATATGTAGATCAGCCAAAAGGCAGGGATCCACTTTCTCCAACAACTTCACTCCCATTGTGCCCGAATCATCTTTTGCATGTCCATCGGGGTGAGGCTCGGACTCAGGGGTCTTCACTATACCTGCCATCCCAGGTAATTCATCCCCACTGTAGTCAGGTAACATTTCTGTGCCATCAGAGACAGTGGAATACGGTTTATATTTGGTACCATTCTTCCTCATCACACATCTTCACACTGTACTTGGCCCTTCTTCCTCGCTGTCCATAACCACGTCTACCTGTTCACCTCACTTTTGCTGTGTCTTCATCCGTTGTATTGCTTGCAGAGCACGCAATGATGGCGTTTCTCCAAAACCCAACTTCTGTTCCTTGGCCCAATTAACAAGTCTGGCTATCTCTGGCGCGCCTGCCACCTGGCGACCATTGCTGTAATTAAAGCTGGTGTGTGCGAGAAACGTTGCCCTAGGATACGTGAAGTGGCAGGTAGGAGGTTCCATAAAAATATTTAACTATTTTCATTAAATATGAAATATTCCAATTCAAGAGGCGAGCAACCTTACTGAATTGTCGATATTTTCACAGTAGAACAGTTTGTTTTGAATAGAAAATGGGGCTAAATATGAGGCAAATTATCTGTAGGAAAGCTCTATTTGTTTCTTAGTTTAAGTTGTCACTTTTCTTAAATGATCAGCCAACGTAGTAGGCTGTGATCTGGGCCCGAAATCCCATGGTAGATCTGGGCCCGGTTTCTGAAGAGCATCTTAAAGCTAAGTTCATCGTTAGAACCATAATATCCTATGGTTCTAAGATGAATTTAGCCTTAAGATGCCCATCTACCATGGGTTAGATGACATTTTCACTTTTTCCCATTGCACTGATCAATTTGCATACAGTATAACAGCATTTGGTGTCATCAGATTTCCATAAAATGCAATAATTGAAATCTATCCATAATGTTGTTTGTTACAAGGGTCTGGATTTAATATACCTATTCTAATTGCTCGAAAATAATGACTATGCTCATAGAATTGAAATAAAAAAATGTGTAAATACAGAATCTGCATTAACATTGATACTGGAGGCTACACTGACTACTTTATTACCTACATTTATCAGTGGTTCTCTTTTGTTTTCAAAACGGGTCGCCAAACAACCTATGGGAACTCCACACGATGTGTAATATGTGTAGGGTCACAAAGCCAAGCCTTGGCACACATATCCATGGTCTCACATCACCTCTGAGTTGGGACTCAATTAACTTGAAAAATAGTTATCTGATCCCCACTCAATGTGCACATTCTGGGCTTGACATTGGACAACCACGAGCACAACACTCTCCAGAAAGAGTTGTAACTTTGACAAATTGTCTTTCGACATTCAAACTGAGAAAACAGGTGACAGCGCTAGAGACCCAGAGACTCCTAGGACACCTAGCTGCTGCAGTCCATTTCGTACCATTAGGCTTGCTCAACATGCGGCCAATACAGCGCTGGTATAACAGAAGGGACAAACACAAAAAGATGACCATTTCAATTAGTTGCTGGAGAGAAATACAGTGGTGACCCCTAGCACTTCAAACTCCCAGTGGAGTTCTCCTAGCCACAGGTCACAACCAGGTGTGACGAAGACGCAGGAAGTCAGGAAGCAGGTGCAGTCGGTGAGTTTCATCAGAATGAACATAGAGTGAATACAAAAACAGGAGTAGCATCTGAAGATGAAAACAGAAACAATACTGCCTGATGGGTGATACATCAGAGTGCCAGATAAAGGGGAAGTAATCAGGGTAGTGATGAAGTCCAGGTGTGCCTAATGATGAGTTGCCAGGACCGGTAGTTAGTATACCAGCGATGTCACGAGCCGGAGCAGGAGTAGACGTGAAACCCGGGTGACTTTGACCACAGATGCCTTCCTACAGGGATGGGGAGCGGTCTTGAACCAGTCAGTGGTCCATGGTGTATGGTCAGCACCATGGACAATGGCTACGTAAACGTACTGGAGCGCCAGGAGGTTCACCTTGCACTCCGGCACTTCCTCCCAGTAATGAGAGGACAACATGTACTGATAAGGACACGGCACGCCCTGTCAACCCAGATAAGTGAGCGTACTGTGAACCTTGTACTTGAGATGGACGTAAATAGTGACCTTCCACTCTTGATGCTGTTGCACCCAATTGAAGCCTCATATTGTAGGTTCTAGCTTTCAGCTTGCTTGTGTATACAGTTGTACACCACAGTTGAAATGTTGTGTTACCCTGTTGAGTAATTATATTATGTTGCATCCTGTGGTGGAAATAAGGACATCCCAGGGACTCATCTGGAATAAGTTAAATGGTGAGTTATCCCACTCTGTTGTCTGAAAGACAGCCTTTCCCATGGGTCGTTTGGTGACCAGTTACGAAAATGAAAGAAATCATTGGATTATGGATGTAACCTTGGTTCTCTGAGTAGAGTAATGGGTCGCCAAGCTTTCATGTCGTTCCTCCACCTCCGTGGAGTTCAAGTGAATTAATAGACAGTAGGTCATGCCACACCGCCGTTTATAGTGACAGGTCATGTAGGTACAGTAAGGGTGTGGCGTGACTGTATACATCTTTGCTATTAAGTATCATCACGTGAAGGGGAAGGAGTTCCCATAAGTAATTTGGCGGCCCCTTACTCTACTCAGAGAACCATGGTTACGTCTGTAACCCAACGTTCTATGTATGTACACTGCTTTGTTAAGCATTATGACTTTGTTCACCTAGAATAAACACACAAAAAGACGAAAAAAAAATACAAGAGATTAAAGTAACTGTCAGTGGTGTAAAGTACTTTAGTAAAAATACTTTAAAGTACCATTTAAGTAGACTTTTGGGATATCTGTACATCACTATTTATATTTTTGACTACTTTTACTTCTACTTCACTACATTCCTTATTGAAATATTGTACTTTTTATCCCGTACATTTCTGTTGACACCCAAAAGTACTCGTTACATTTTGAATGCTTAGCAGGACAGGAAAATAGTTCAATTCAAGCACTTATCTACCAAACATCCCATGTCATCCCTACTGCCTCTGATCTAACGGACTCACTAAACCAACATGCTTTGTTTGTAGATTATGTCTGTGTCACGCCCTGATCTGTTTCACCTGTCTTTGTGCTTGTCTCCATCCCCCTCCAGGTGTCGCCCATCTTCCCCATTATCCCCTGTGTACTTATACCTGTGTTTTCTGTTTGTCTGTTGCCAGTTCGTCTTGTTTGTCAAGCTTACCAGCGTTTGTCCTGTCAGCGCCTGTCTCTTCCCAGCCTCTCCTTCCCGTCCTCCTGGTTATTGACTCTGCCCGATCTCTGAGCCTGTCTGCCGTCCTGTACCTTTGCTCCTACTCTGGATTATCGACCCCTGCCTATCTTGACCTGTCGTTTGCCTGCCCCTGTGGTTATTATAAACATTGTTACTTCACACATTCTACACTCGGGTCTTACCTTGATCCCTGATGGTCTGAGTGTTGGAGTGTGACCCACGCTTTCCGTAAATTTAAAAAACAAGATAATAGTGCCATCTGGTTTGCTTAATTTAAGGAATTTGAAATTATTTATACTTTAAGTATATTTTAAACCAAATACTTTTACTCAAGTAGAATTTTACTGGGTGACTTTTACTTTTACTTGAGTCATTTTCTATTAAATGATATTTTACTCAAGTATGACGGTTGGATACTTTTTCCACCACTGGTAACTGTCTAGGGAAAGTTTATATTCTGTTAACATATCCCAAATAATGAAAAAAAACACTTGTTTCTCAAACAGACCACTTCAAAAAATGCTTGCTAGTTCCCCATAGAGGATGATGAGCTGGCCAATCAGCGGTCTACTATCATTAATATTTTGAGCGATCGGTATACGCCCACACCATTCTGTCGGGGTACTCCCAAAACGTTCCCAATCTAATCCAATTGTATTTGTCACAAGCGCCGAATACAACGGGTGTAGACTTTACTGTGAAAGGCTTATTTAAGAGTCCTTTCCCAACAATGCAGCGTTAAAAAGTACAAAAAAATGTATAAATAATAATGAACTAAAAATGTAATAAAAGAAGAAATAGTAACACAATAAAATAACGAGGCTATATAACAGTACCGAGTCACTGTGCAGGGGTATGAGGTAATTAAGGTAATATGTACATATAGGTAGGGATAAAAGTGACTAGGCAATCAGAATGTATAATAAACAGAGTAGCAGCAGCGCATGTGAAGTGTGTGAAAGAGTATAAAAGAGAGTGAGTGTGTGTGTGTGTGTGTGTGTGTGTGTGTGTGTGTGTGTGTGTGTGTGTGTGTGTGTGTGTGTGTGTGTGTGTGTGTGTGTGTGTGTGTGTGTGTGTGTGTGTGTGTGTGTGTGTGTGTGTGTGTGTGTGTGTGTGTGTGTGTGTGTGTGTGTATGTGTGTGTTGGAGTGGTGCCATCTGTAGTGTGTATGGGTATAGTCTAGTGAGTGTGCATAGAGCCAGTGGAATTTCAACAAAAAAATAACACAGAGAAGCTGCTTTTTAACATACTTCATTACCATTTTTTTAAAGGAAAACTATTTTACACATAGTAATTAATTATAGGCCATATTTGACAGAAATCTAGAAACACTGGACAGTTACCGAAGTCAAGCTCAGTCTTAAAGTATCTTATGGGTGATATCATCAGAGAGTGGGAAACATGAGGTGAGGTGAACCGTACTCATCACTAGGTGTGTCACTACCTGCTGAGCATCGATGTGATCAGTTTGCTCAGAGAGAGAGGGGGGGGGGGTGACCTAATACCTGAGAAAAGCGATGAAGTCATAGCCACCTGACTCATATTCCCAGCTGAGACTAGCTTTGTGTGTGTGTGCGTGCAGAAGAGAGAAAGTGAGTGAGTGTATGCCTGTCCAGGGAGTTGTTGGGGGGGGATCATGCCTTTAATATCAAAAGAGGGTGGTGAATAAACCTTGGTGTGGATATGTTTGTCACACCAATCCTACCACTCTCCTGTTAAACACATTCCCTCACATACAGTAAATGTAGTGAGAGAAACACATTAACAGCCTCACTTACAGAGAAGTTTTATGGGGCTGTATTTATGGATTGCCGTTCATTGAGAAAATGCTGCCGTTTCATTGACAACTTCTACCGTGTTCAGTGAACAAACACAATCAATTGGATAAAGTCAGAGACAAATAAAACCAGCAAAGACCCGGTTTAAGTGAATAACATGATAAGTGTCATGTTTGTCAAGCTAACTGATTATGGTTTATGTGAAATAATCTGCAATATTAAACTGATCCTCTTACCGAGGATTCTATTGCCGTCTTGTCTGCGCAAAGATGTTGCAACGCAGGGCTTTTTAGGCTATAGTCGGCTTAGAATGAGATTTTAGTGCAAGATATGACATGGTGACATCATATGCAGGACGTGTTACGTCATCCACATGTGCTGGTTCACTGTATGACATCAGCATGAGGCGCCAGGCCAACATCTCCATTGTGCTCATAGCATCATTCAGGCGACAGCAGGGGAACCAAACATGAACATCATGAAAGGACATCTGGACATGAAAGTCAAAGGGATGCTGGAGGTAGATGACCTCTTGGACAACACCGACTCTGTGTGTCAATGAGAAGCTGTCCCTTATCCAGTGTCTGCCCCAGAGCCTCTCCCTCCATCCTCACACTCTCCCCAGTTCTCAAGCCTCTCCGCTGGGTTAGGGGATATATACCCCCCAGTCCTTTATTCATCGCCAGCAATCAGGCTGTTGGTGCTGTTGTTGTCATAGTTGCATTGGGGTTAGGTGGACTAATACAGAATTTTGAAATCCTGTATTCCTTTGTACATATTAGTTCCCCTCTCCTCATGGGCCAGCCTTGGGAGAGTTTAGACTCTCTACTATGATTATGCACAGGTACACCTGAACGGACCTTTGTTGTGACAATGTCTTTCAACACATGACATAGCCTACTCATCTGTAGTGACTCAGCCAGTGTCTCATGTGAACAGAAGGTTTGGGGATTTCAATCAAATATCTTTACAAGGGATTAATTTAACTATTTACTAATTACAGAGATTATGGATGAAAACATGTGCTAATCTGCAGACTCTGGCACATTTACAGTACATTGATGTGAACACTGAAATGTTTACTGATACATGCAAACTGTCCCTGCTAAATAAATGGCATATAACTATATAATTAAATTATTCAACAATTATTCATTCAGTAATTGTTTCTCAGTTTCAAACATACTCAGATTGTAATGGTTGTAAAAACAATTATGGTGTAAACATCATCATGGTTATAAATTTGTGTTTTTATCAATGTATTAGGCTAAACATTCATTATGAACACGTATTCCTGCTCTATTACCACATTGTTAGGTATAGTTATTGTATAGGGATTTGTGCCCATGAAATGAGTGGCAGACTGTCTTGATCACATACCCAGTCTGTCACATCCCAAACGAAGGAGAGTTGTTGTTGTTATCAGTAGTGTAATGCATGACAAGGCCACATACAGTATATGGTGACAAGTGATTAATTGAACTCACTCAGTGGGGTTCAAGTCCTCAGATAATCTGTCTAAGCCAGTCCAGCCAAACCATATCCCCCCATGAGAATACAAAGAGACCATCAAATCGTCCGATGATATTCATAAACGGTTAGGCTAACTATAGTTTTGTCAGTGCTGAACATATCACCCATTTGAGGGTGGCTTTGGTGACAAACGTCAAGGTTTCCACAGTTAGTTCGAAGGACACCAGAAACAGCAAGGTAACATAATTGCTTATGCGAGATGCACAGTCAGAAGTAATGGAAACAGTCAATTATCGATCAAATGAACCGTATCATCGTTGGTAAGAGAGCAAGCACAGTGATTACCCCCACAGTTTGCCACAGCCCTGCCATGCGCACCCACACTGCGCCCGCGACAGGCACTATAGGCTACATTAGAGATAGGATACTGTTCCGCTCCATTTCACTATTGAGAGTTTGTTTTGCTCACTTGTGAAATGAGACGTTGGCGACCGTTTAAATTAAAACACTGGAGATGAATTAATTAATTGTACTATTATTTGTATTATTATTATTACTACTAAGCACATGTGTCTTTGTGTTATTATACAAACCATGCCGCCAGGCGTGGCTTCTCTAGAGGACATTTTGGTATGTGGATTTCGCGAGGCAAACGCGGTTCTTTGTTCGCGCCAGGCAAGCAATGCTGCAAGCAAGAGCTCTGCTTACGGGAAATATGTAAGGACCTTTTTTAACATCCCTGCTGCACAGGGTCTGCAACGCCTGTCTGACAACTCCCTTTCTCCTCTCCTCTCCTCCTCACCCCCTCCTCCTACGTTACAGCCCCCATGCGCAACGGCGCCCGAGACAACAACGCGGTGACCTGCCGCAACCCACGACGAGTGGGGTGGGCGGACCCCGAAATGTCACTTAACTCTTTCATTCACGATAGTAAGAATAACGCAAATCCTCCCCATACGGTGAACGAAGTCGTTAAGATTCCACAAATAAACTCCATCCAAAGTCCATCCATCCCTCCATAGGCTACTGCTGTGCGTCCCACCATAGACAATACAGACAATACAACATTGGAAATATACCAACACAGTACACTCTGGTGCCCAAATAGTCACTTGAATCGGGAAACAATCCTAAATGGATCCACTTTTGACATGTTATTGAGGGGGAATTATTAGGCTATAGTCCCTGCATCCTTGTGTAAGTAGCATCCAGTACAAAGACGGTTGCGGTCTTGCATTGCAGGGATGGGGAATGAGTAGCGTGGCTTGGATCGAACGCATGGCTGATATGGACAAAGAAAAGGTGGAGGGGATATTTTTATAGTTTTTTCTATACGTGGGGAAAAACGCGGGGGTTGGTTTCTGAGATGCCACAGGCTTGGGAACCTGAGACGGAATGGTATAACGGGAGGACGGCTCGTTTTGTCTCAGCAAGGAGGGGACTGTATACCAGACGGGGTGGAGTGATACATCGCCTAGCCCCTCTCGGTGCAGACGGCCTTGTGTCCCGTTTGCCTAGAGCTGGGAGAATACTGTATCGCAAGTAGGCCTATAGCAGACAGAGAGAGGGGCCGGTCTATGGGAGGGACTAGCGCAGAGGGAGAATTGGAAGGAGGAGGGGGCGGGGAGGCGGCACGGGTGCTGTTTCTCCAGTCTCTTTCCCCTGTCTTTGTCTCACACTCTTTTGTTAGCCATGCCTAGCCTGCTGGTTCTAGCAGGGATCATGGAGAAAAATGGGGGCTACGGCGGGGATCTAGTCGGCTCCGGGTTCGGAAGCGAAGGTCTCCTAGTGCCACCCGACGAGGAAGAAGACGACTCCCGTGCCCTAAGGGTCGCGCTGGGCCAGCTGTCTCTACTGGGGCTTGGTGAAGGCGAGGACGGTGGCGGGGCTCCTGGAACGGGAGTACAGGATCGGAGTAACAATAACAATAACCATCTCAACCATACCAATAATATTGGCGGAGGTGGTGGTGACACAGGGCTTTTGCAAGGGAAGAACAAGTTATGTGTCCTGTACGAGGGTTCAAGTGAGACGAAAGGACGAGGCTGCAACATAACAGAATGCGTCCCCGTGCCCAGCTCAGAACATGTGGCCGAAATAGTGGGGAGACAAGGTAAAGATTCCAACCAAATGTTCCCATTGAAAGTTATGTTGCTGTTCTGAGCTAAATGTGTCTCCCAGTAGTTTGTAGGGTGTTTTGATAATGCTCTAACTGTTACGTTAGCTGGTGTTATTGATATAGAAAAGGGAGTGGTGTTATTTTTTGTTGTATTCTACCAGTCTTTGACCATGGTAACAAATCTGTTTCAAGTTATCATACAGTGGCAGAAACTGCAACATTGTTGCAACTAGGCTCGGTTCTATTGTCCGTCTAGTGAATTTCAAATGTGGGGAGACACAAAGCAGGACTGTAACCGTTACCTCATGGGTGCATTATTCTACATCCAGCCATCAATGTCAGCTCACAGACGCACACTTCAGGCAGGGATAGCACTTGCTTCCTTTGTCGTCTGAACGCGCGAGACTGTTAAAAAAAAACGCAACGTGCTACGGGTAACGGAGGAATCTCGTTCGCCCTGAAATGTTTACAAATGATTTATTCTCTTTATTGTGAATATAACTTGTATTTGAGTAACGATTGGCGTTTTCAAGCTGTTGTTTTCGGTTTCGTAAATTCTACTTATGTTCATTGTTTTTGTTGCTGACTGCCCCAGTGATACAATTAGACAATGGCGAAAGTGTTTCTCTGTTTTCTCTTTTCTTGAGCAGTTTAAAAGTGAATTCCCAGATTTAAGATGGATATATCTGTGTATTGAGTAATTGTCGAAGCCCCCAACATGAACTTGAATGACAGCAGCTGTCAAACAAAGGTGTGAAAGTGAGAGGGGGGTGAGGGGGGGGGTACATTATTAGGCAGTGTTATTCCTATGATCATAGGAATCGAAGCGTGACTCAGCCAGAAGTTGAACCAACGTGTCGAGTTGAATGTTGTGTGGTTCTTCTATTTTCTGATAAAAGATAAGAACAAATAATCACAAAATATGTGGCCTTTTTAAAACCTATTGCCCATATTGTTATTGTGATCAACTCAAAATGGCTATTTATCAGACTGTAAATATATTGATTCTCCAGATTGCTAGTAAGCTGTCCAACTCTCAGAACCAGCAGCTCAAGGTTGTTGATTTTTCTTTCTTTCTTTGTGCTTACATGGGTTTTTGTTTGACTGCACCTATTGTTGAGTGGCTCTGTTGTGATGAGTCCAAACGATACAGAGGGGTTGGTTAGACAAGCAAGGATAAATGGGTGGGTCAGAGGCACTGGGCACTGAAAGGGAGTCACACCCAGACACGCAAACCAAGGGCTCCCTTACCTAATGGGAGGGGAGGGGGGTGGGGTGGAGGTAAGGGAAACCAATTCAGCCAGTGAATCCTAATTCATGTTTTTGGGGTTACACAAATTAACAGGTCCCCACAATGTCAAGTGGGTCCAAGGCAACAGAGACCATTTGCTTCAACTCCATTTCTTTTTCCACAGATGTGTGGATCTGGTTTTTGTAGTGCCGTTAAGTGCCCTCATCTTCCTGTGCGTCTCCTGTTCGTTACTCTGAAGTGTTTTAATAGGGTAACTGAAGACAGCCGGAGGGTGGATCCACTGAGCACAAGTGCAGCAGAGAGCTTTGTGTTGACTGAGAAATGCTGATTTGGGGGATTTGGGATGAGCTCCTTTTCATTCAGGGTCTCGTTAGTTAGTTCACATTTAACGCCCTCCTTCCCAGGGTCGACTACTGCCTGGTGAATCTGGCAAGTTAATGTCCTGTCCTGGAGAGGCAAATATTAGCGTTTTGTCCTTTGTCAAAGTCATTTGAGTTGATTCTGGAGGATGATTTTGTGTCGTCTAGGGCTGTAATTATTACGACTTTAGGTCAAGGGTGGGTTTGCTGTGCACGCGCCACTAACAATGCACACAGTACTGGAAAGCATGCTCTCCAAATGAAAGATATGGCATACAGTTGTGGAATGATCTAGAATGATCTTTGTAAAGGTTTCAGTGGAGTACTTTTCTTTGTCTCCTCTGTTCATAATTTTAAGTTTTACGTCGCCTATTGCTCTCAACTTAAATATCTATTTACCTTCCTGCTAGAAAGGATCACAAAAATGTACATCTATCCTAAGTTAAACACGTGGTTTAATATACTAACATTGTGGTTATTACATGAGTTATAACCATCATACATATTATAAAGCTTGAGTGTTCCATCTAACACCATCATGCTTGAACCCCAACTAGTATCATCACCGCCATCGTCCTCAATAAATAAATAATACATGTAGTTTGAACTCTTCAGCCCTTAGAGCCTCACTGAGTCACTCAGTCAGTGCCATCCAGGCTTCGGAAGTTGGTGCCCTAGTAAGTGGGGCTATTTAGTAGCATTAGGGAAGCACATTTCCCTCGGTTAGAGGTGATCATGACATTTTATCCACACTGCTAAAGTCCCTGCCCAGGGACTGCAGTTGAAAATAAGCAGGTTGACTAAAATGGGCACTTTTACAGTAATGTTGATTAATGTGCACTGTCCCTGGTAAAACGACATTTAATAAAGTAAGTCAAGTAAAGTGCATTTAGGCTACTGATGTAATGGTGTGCTGTGAGTTGTAGTGCTACTCAGAAAGACGAGCTGAGACCTGACCATTGGATAAATTGATAGTTATTGTTACCAGACCACGGACATACATACGCCTCTTAAAGACCCTGCTAAGGGGAGACACTCAGGGATTCTTAGGGGTGGGACATAAACTTGCATTTCAGAATGAGAACGGTAGCTGCACACCTGCGTATATGTCACCACAGGCTGCCGTAGTGGGGCATTGCATACCGTTTCCTGTTGGGTGTAATATACAGAGTACGGCTGTGTTTACCATATCCCTCTTGACCTCAAGTGCTCTTAACAACCCTACTCTACAATTACCATTTTTTTATTCTCCTCTTTGTATTATTACAACGTCTCAGTATTAGAGACTAAGGTAATTTGACACGAAATAGCATTAACCTGTACTCTCTCAGATCTAGGATCTCGCTAAAAGCACTTAATATAGTCAGCCTTTACACACTGATCAAAAACAGAGCAAATGCACTGCAAATAAACGACCCAAAAATGATGTATGTGTGGGCTGGAGGTACCAGACTTGTCAGTTCAAGGAGAGGGGCTGGTTGTTCGTGGCAACACTGTTGATTGCATCCATAACTGTCGCCATAGCACAGAATAGTTCTGATGTCCTTTGGAAACAGGTACAATATCTCATCTGTTTATCAATGTTTGTTACATGGGAAATCAAATAAAGGGGTATTCTAAAAATACTTTGACGTCTACAGTCTCTTCAATTATTTCAGATTGTACAGCAGATTGAGACTTGATGCCATGTGAAAACATGTGACTTAGGATTGATAATCAATGCAGAAATGAAAGTTGCGAGCATTTTAGACCAAAATTTGCCATCTTTTAAAAAGGTATGTCAAAGGTCAACTATCAATTCTGTCTTTGTTTCCATAGAAGAGGAAAACATTAAAAAAATATCTTTGTATTACCAAGTAGTAGTAACAATCTCAGCTGTAAATTCCTTATATTTGAAAATTGAACAGAAAATTAAATTCATTGTGACCTTGGCCATTTTCAAACTTTGCCTTTTTGTTTCTGCAGGTTGCAAGATCAAAGCCTTGCGGGCCAAGACCAACACCTACATCAAGACCCCCGTGAGGGGCGAGGAGCCTGTGTTTCTCATCACGGGCCGAAAGGAGGATGTGGCCCTGGCCCGGCGCGAGATCATCTCTGCCGCCGAGCACTTCTCCATGCTCCGAGCGTCTCGCAACAAGCTTGGCGTGTCCTTCAGCGGTTCCCCGCCTGCGCCCCTGCCGGGCCAGACCACCATCCAGGTGAGGGTGCCCTACCGCGTGGTGGGGCTGGTGGTGGGGCCCAAGGGTTCCACCATCAAACGCATCCAACAGCAAACCTGCACCTACATCGTCACCCCTAGCCGAGACCGTGACCCTGTCTTCGAGATCACGGGATCACCCAGCAATGCTGAGAGGGCCCGTGAGGAGATCGAGGCGCACATCGCATTCCGAACGGGAGGTCTGCATGACCACAACAATGAGAATGACTGCTTGGGGCCGGATGGCGGCAGCCCAGTAGGCTCCGGGGGTCTGGAGAGCCGCCTGCAGCAGGTGTGGGGTCTGCAGGGGGACCAGCGCAAGCCATTGACCAGTAGCTTCCGCCAGAACTTCTCAGATGCCATGGTTGGAGGAGGGGAAGGCAGTGGGGTAATCTTCAGCAAGGGCAACTTCAACAGCCCTGGAGAGAAGCCCTGCTCCTACTTTGGCTCAGAGGGCACCCAGAGTTGGGGAGACCCAGACTACCCAAAACAGGTGGCTTTCTATGCCCAGCAGCGCTCCAAGAGCTTTGGAGGCCTGCCCCTGACCAGACTCTCTCCAGGCCTTTCTGACCCCTGTGGAGGGAACAACGGCAACTCCTCGGGCACCAGCATCACTATTCTGTCTGGCTCGCCTCATGCCCAGGCCCGCCGTGCCCACAGCGAGCCCACCTCGGGCGTGGGGTTCCCTGGACGCCTCCCTGTACCGGACTCGCCACCGGCCATCCTCCGGGACTGCATGACCTGCTTCGAGAGCAAAGTGACGGCCGCCCTGGTGCCCTGTGGCCACAACCTCTTCTGCATGGAGTGTGCCATCCGCATCTGTGAGCTCAACCATCCAGAGTGCCCGGTGTGCCACACCCTGGTCTCTCAGGCTATCCGAATATTCTCCTAAAAAACACCACGTCAGTTTTTATCATTCGTTTTATCACAGTGTTTGTTTGACAATTATTTACTACTATTATTATTATTATTATTATACTTTTCTCAGAAAATTTTAAACAAACAAGCAGATATTTTAGAAGGCACTGCTTGCTTTACTAAAAAGTATAAGAAATATTTTGACTTTTTTCTTTTATATATATATATATATACATATATATTTTATAAAAGTTTTGTTTATAAGAAAAGTATAGTACCTAGCATTTTTTCTGTTTTTTTTACTGCTGCTGTTTTTCATTCACGAATCACAGTGTGGGCGGAGTAGATAGGAACGTGAACAGTTTACGATTCAGATTTATTTTACCATGAAGTTGTTTTATATGGAGGAAAGGAAGGAGGTGACCATTGAGGTTCAGTTTAACTCCCTGGTATCTTATCTGTACCTGAATGATATAGGAAGTCAAAATCAAACAGAAGGAAAAATATTTAATCTTTCATTGCACCTTACAATCGTCTTAGTTTCGGATAGTCAGATTAATGATTGTCAATCATCCAGAAAAAGGACGTAGCTGATGAAAAGGTAAATCCCCCAATGTGGCAACAAAAAAAATGGAACAAACTGTGATATTGTCATTGAAAGTCTAAATTTGTTCCAATCGAAAGACCGACTATTCCATCATTGTCACCTTTCTGACATTTGTATCCCTTTACAAGCTCGTTGTTATACCTGGTCGTCCTCCCTAAACACCTGTAAGAATGGTAACAATATAGGACAGAATAGCAGACAAACGCCTTTCTTTATGCACATATGTTTTATAGATTTCGTTTTTCACAAAGCGGTGAATGAATGCTACACATTGTAATTGCTGAAATGTTCACTTCTGTTACACCTTGAATATCATTGCGGTTTGGTGAAAAGTTTCAGCGATGCCTGTTCCTCGTGGCACTTGAAAAGCATGTTTCTTTCGCCGGTGTTAAGCACTGATTTAATTTGTGAGGCCAAAAGCCTTGGAATTCTTCCAGTTGGCTAATTTGGGAGATCCATCTCCCCGAAGGACTAGTTTCAAAGCCAACTTATACCCACTTTATTGTCTTATGTGGTAATTTAGCTGTTATCTAAACGATGTAGGACAAAAACGAGAGCCACTTTTGACAGGCATCTCTCTGAGGTTTGCGCAGTTAGAGCGTCAGCCATTAGAGTGGACAGAAGCTGAGGAAAACACTGAGCTGTTCTCTGAATTGGTAATAGAGTGTGCCTAAATGGGCGAAAAGCTCCTAGAATACAGTACCACCATCCACAGAGCTCCCTCGCCACCCCCGTCCAGCAGCAGCTTTGTATTTTAGCTCAGAGGCCTATAATTATCAGAGCTGTGCAGGAGCAGGTGTTTAATAGCGCACTGTGGATGTGACCTCAACTTGGAGGTGTTTTTTAGCCCCCTCTTTTTCTATTTTCTTTGGGAGTGCCCCCCCCTGCTTACTGTTCGATCGCTGGCTATTGAAGGTAGTAATGACTGCAGCCGACCCACAATGCATTGCCTCCCTGTGTGGGGCGTATTGTCTATGCCCAGTGGTGGCGTGGGCCCGGAGTGCTTGGACACGGCCCGGAGAGACTCACTGATAATTAGGCAAATTGTCCGGTCCAGGTGCGGACTGTGCGGGGGAACCTGGTGCTGACCGCCCCATCCCTCTGTCACAGGCACAGAAGGTCCAGTCTGGGTGCAGCTGGGCGAATGGGACCCCTCCTTCCATATCCCCCTCCCTCTTTCCTTCTCTGCTGCTCTGAGATATCCCTACTGGGGAGAGGGGCCTCCTTTGTCCCAACACTCAGGAAAAAAGCAGCATATGAAAGAAAGAGACCAACTGAACAGGCTGCCAGCTCTGAAATGAGAGTGAGGGGACTTTGGAGAAAGAAAGTGTCAGTAGATACAGTAATTACCTAGTGTAAATTTTGCCACACAGATCCAATTCTTTGACATTTCCCACTGAACTAGATGTCTCCATGTGTTCTCAATAACACAAGGGTATGAAAACATGCAGACATATATCATTTAAGAGTACGAGGAGTCTGATCACTTGGAGTTCATCACCCCACCCCAATTTGGATGGAGGCCTTTGTGACAGAGAGCGAGTGCAGATCGAAGTTTCCATAGAGAGCCCCCTCCCCCCTTTATCTCCCGTATGTATGGGACATCCTGCAGCTGCCCACTCACCACAATCACACAGGCTTAGCCAATGGCAGGCTAGCACTGGGCCTTCAGAATGAAATCAGACGATTGTAATTGACAGGAAAGCGGAGGAAACGCCCCATTTAGCCACCACTCGCGCTGAATCAAATTACACACCCTTTGCCTCTGCCTTAGCCCCAGCCTGGGGATTTCAGAGGGAGGGAGGGGGGATTAGAGCCGTTGGAGGATAAGAGGGGGGCTTTTGGGGGTGGAGAGAGAGATGGCTGCTCCCAAAGAAAAGAGAACCTGCAGATCTAGTCTTTGTGAGAGGGGTAATTTGTGTGTCTTCAGTGAAGGGGTAGTTAGAAGGCTGCTGCCTCATGTTTGCTGGTGGTGGCAGGTGAACAAGGACATGCTGGTGATTCAGCTGGTCTCCCACTAACACTGCATCAGATCGCTCTATTGCGTTTTTTCAGGAGAACACTTTTGCTCAACTTCTGTCCATCAAAATATGACGAATAGTTACAATAGACTGTTGTCCCTAGTCTAGGCCGCAACAGAGCCCCCCATTCCCCCGTTGTATTGTCAGCAGACCACTCCTGTTGTCCGTGGACTGTGAAGAAATTGTACTTTCAGAGTATCTAAATTCTATGACATATATAGAAATTAATTTAATATTTATGAATGGGGAGAACTGCACAGTGGTTTGGTCTGAACTTTCAATGACAATTTCAAGGCAGTATAACGCTGTTAAATGAATATAGTATTTTCTATTCTTTTTTATTTTGTTTTAAGCCTTAATATTTTGTATTAAAATATTAATATTGCTTTCACTTTGGCATGAAAGTTTAGTGACATACAGTAGGCCTTCAATAGTATTGCCCCTTAAAAACTGTTAACGTAACTATTTGTCAGAAAATAATGTGAATCAACCGGGTTGGGTGGGATTAAATGGAATTGGGAAATAAGGCTCATAAAGACTTTACATTAAAATATAGAGTAAAGCACCTTATGAGAAAACACATATAATTAATACCAAACTGACCGCTGATGGTGAATATTTCTTAATGGATTTTGAAAGCCATGCACATAAGGTTTCCCTATCATGTTTTTATAATATAATTACTGTTATTCCTTGTAGTAGTGGTATTATGGGAGACCTCTCATCCATTCAGTCAGTACTGATGACTTGGTTGAGTTTGCACTGGTTTAATGAGGGCTTTTTTAGAGAGTCTCACTGTTTTAGAGGCTGTGGGAGAAATTTGCATTGTGCTTTGAGAAAGGATTCTGCACATCTGTGTGTATATATATATATATATCAGTCATTTACGTCCAGTCAAATGCCTGCTATATAAGTGGGATTCTGATTATTTTTACAAGGTGAAAATATCATTTTGAATTTGTTTGTTTATGGACTTTGAAGATCACTTTGATTTTTATATATATATATACATATATATATATATATATATAATGTCCCCTCATCCTTAAACATAAAGACGTATATTGATAGGCTACTTATATGTATGGATCTAATAAACTTAAGCATTTCATCAAGTCAAATATATAGATAAGAATACCACAATACCACATACTGTAATGATGAATACAGGGCTGTATTGATGTTTCCACTGACATATACCAATACATTCTCTCAAATATGTAAAGACATGTGTTCTAAAATATTCCTAGATCCTTTTGGATGAATCAGGTTTTATGTACATTAGGATGAAAAGCAATAATGTCAATACTTGCAACAGTAAACAAAAGAGCCAGTTTAGTAAGTACAAATAATTCAGCGCCATCCATAACACAAACCTTGATTCATTTGGATATTATTCCATTTTTGTCTATCTTCTAAAAACGCATATGGATTTATGCCAATTTAGGATGAGAAATGTAATTAATTAGTATCGGTTTCGGGCACGAGCATGTTTTTGTTGCTTTCCTACGTCTTGTTTTTAGTCATTTTTGACTGCTTAATCCCGTCTTTTTCACATTGAATATTAATAAGACTGCAAGCATACCTCAAATACAGGGTGTGCCAACACCAGTGCAACCTCAAGATTTCCTCTTAGTATCTGTGGAATTTTGAGAACACAATACCTATTATTTGGAAGAAACCAATTGCATTGTAAAAGTAAGCTTTTCAGTGTACATACAATGCTTTTCAGGAACATAACATGAACAATTGAGGCATTTCCTGTCTGTCGAAAGCAGGAACTCATAACTCCTATGGTGATAGATTGGTGTTTAAGTGACAACTTAAATCACATACTAAAGTAGACGCAATGGTAAGACAGAAGGTTGGATTATTTCCATAGGATCTATCTAAGACCCTCTTCCATATGAACGTATACTGATGCCCAATGCATTGAGCCAAACATTTTTATCACTTGACAAAAGTAGCATTTATTTAACATGTATAACTCTGTATTTATTCATGTTTAGGGAGAAACATTTATAGTTACCATAAGCATATCTTGAGAATATATTTCAGTTTCTAGATTGGTTCCAAAACATGTTTTGTAACTGATTTGATGGCACAATTTAATTATTTCTTTATGCTGTCTGTTATAAGTAGTTGTCATTATCCAGCGTTTAGCTGATTTTAAATAAAAGGTCAAAAGGTAGCCAAAGAACAAAACCTTGGGAGAGGTTCGAGGACATCGATATGAATTATATTGCTGATGATAAGCTTACAATTCTACGAATGTTAACACATTTCGCCCTTATCATAGTTTGGATTTATTGATGAAGGTGGCTGAGGTCAATACAATAATAATCAGCGTTTGTTTTTAATAACCCACTAGTGATAGTTTTGTCAAAAGTCATACAGCAGACAAGCTTCAGTCAATATCTGTGAAATGGAGCTTGTCTCAATAAAGACATCCTGTTTCAGTTTGGTCTTTTTTTTATGCTACAGTAGCTTCAGTGATCAACTACCCAATCACTGCCCAAAGACACCAGTCCTAATGCATCACCCTCTTACGTTGTATTTATATTGGTATTATTGCCAACTTAGGTTTTATAAATAATTATGTCAATAAGTTTTGTTTCATCATCACAGCTGTTAATGTGAAAAGGCTAGACTTGTCTTGGAAAGTTGATGTTTCTTCAGAATGGGGCAGGAAAACATTCTAAATTAGAAAAGGAAGGGGTATAGATTTGTATTTGTTTACAATTCTGTTCAAATTCATGTTGAATTGCAGCTGAAGGGCTAGATTCGTCTCAAAGACCCCAGACTGAACAATAGTTGAATAATGCATAAGAGAGTTGTTATGATTACACAAATACCCTGCAGTACCTTTGTTAGAGTTTTAAAAAACAATACTGTGGTTTTCATTTAATATTGTGTCTAGTTAACTTTATTCACCATGTCAAAGTATGATAGTTGAAGTTCAGTACAGTACATAAGAGTAACAGTAAAATGAAGATCCCATGGCATTAACATATTTCATCAACATAACCACAAGGTGTGTAAAAAGCTTTAAAGAAATTAAGGTGGACATATATTTAATTCCATATATTTACCTTGAGGGTTGATTGGTATAGAAATTACAATAATGACTGTCTTATAAGATGAGGTATAGCTTGATATATGCACCCACTCTACCAGAATATGAAGTACTCCACTTCCTTTAGTGGAGAAACAAAGATGGCGGTGAGATAACTCTTAGGGGGGATGTCTATTTCATTAACCATTTATTTCAATTGTTAGTGTTCTTTACAATATATTAAAGTAACCATAGAAACTCTGAACAGTTTCCTTCTCTTTAACAAATGTACAACTCTTTATGCATTATGTATAACAATAATAGCACCCCTTTCAAGGAGTGATAGGAAATCCTTTAAATTGATGCACTTAAGCAATTATTCCGACCTATCATAATCACAAGATGAGCAAGTAATGCATTTGAATGTAAAATAAATGACCAGTGCACTCCTTTTACCTATTGGTTTATACATTTTAAAGTGAGCTGAAAATAAATTGTGAGGTTTCATCGCAGTCTATATTTGAGTTCATCCACATACATTTTTAGAAAGCAACTTAAAAATAATAATATTACAGTTTCTTAAATCTATTTTGCTAACATGGGTTATTATTTCATAGAAAGACGGGGAATAAGTCAGTTTCTGGATGTTATTTATGAAAATCTTAAAATGAAGAAAACATGAGTAACCTCAAGAAATGTGTTTTTTAGTTAAAAATTCAAAAAGTTAATATATTTCTAAACACAAGAAAGTTGGTTTCTGCTAACGGTAAAGAAAATAAAAAGTTTTATTTATGAATGTTATGGACTCGCCTCCACTATATTTCATTGTAAATGAAATAAGAGTCTAAGTGGGTTCCCCATAGCTTATATTTTAACTTCCGATATGCACTATTTCAAAGAACACCAGTGCATTCACAGTGGAATTATGACAGAAAATAACATAATATTTTTAGGATTTGGAGGTATTTTAGTCACTGAGCATCAATTCCATGCCTCAATTACACCTTTTTTTCTTGCATCAGCACTCTTTCTCTATGCTGCCTGCTTGCCTTTTCCCCTTTGACTAACCCCATACTGACTGGCCCCATTACACATTTCCTCTGGAGTCTTAACTTGCTTTTATTCATCTCTAACTTTTTAAGCTAACACAGCTTCAGTTGTGATTGCAATGCTGAGAACGAGTGATTAAGGTGTCCCGCAGGGGCACATGTAACGTATACAGATACACACACATTCATATGTCTACTACTTGGGACCCTTTGTGATTGGTAAGGCAAGAGAGGACATCATCAAAGCCTTAATGAAAGAATACTTAAAAATTGGGCTCAAATTTCTTTGTGAAAACATGACAGGGTGGGAACTGAGCTGAGTGATCAATAGATTAGCACATAGGCACACTGTGTAGTAGATCTATGGTAACCAGCCACACACACACCAACACATTCATATCCGTACTAGTTTGCATGTATCTTGTATGGTCACTTAGACTGGATAAACACCACAGATGCTATGTGTTTGGTTTTAACACAAGGGGTCTGGGGCTGGTTGTTCCTTGTAGATTTTCATAGTTTGCGCCCCTTCAGAAACGGGAAAAAAAGGACAAGTGTTTCAGGTGAAGCAAAGAGAAACCGTTTCAGTCCCCATGTGATACTCAGTATTTTGTCCTTTTCATTTTCTCATCAGTTTTATAAAAGGGGAGGAAAGCTTGGTTGTCATTCCTTCACATATGGATGAAGCTAAAATGTATTTATTTAAATCTCAAAACTAGGTAGTGAAAAGTGAACAGTTGTCGTACAATTCAACATGCCAGGACGGTATATTTTCCGCCACCACTGACTGAAGCATGGGGACTTGAAATGATCTTCCGGCCTTCACGTTGTCCTCTTCTGAAGGGGCCACCGCAGTCTGACAGTTTGTCTTTGGTAGTGTTTCTTCAGATTCTCCCGGCAACGTAGAAGTGTTTCATACCGGTCTTATAGTGGTCTTTGTGCATTAGTTTTGGGTCAGCATCTCCTGGCTTTAGTTTCTGGTTTCTCTGTGATCAGTGAGAGAGGGTTTGCCATGTTGCTGGCCATCACTTTGATAAAATAAAAAAAAAGTCTTCTTTGAACTGTTACAGTGTGTCATGCCCACGAGAGGCATGTGATATTGCAGGTTTATTTCTTAGCACATGTGAATCATTTGACATTTTATTGTATCTGCGCCATATTAGTTTTGGTTTCTGTTATTTTTTCAAAGATTCAAGATGTATTGTAAATGTTTCTAATAAAACAAAAACAAAATTGTTTCTGATGGATGCTCTTTGCTTTGTCTTGAGTATTTAAAAAAAGTTGGCAGTTGTGAAATGGCAAATAAGTACCAAAAGTGAATTACCATACAGTAACTCCACAGTATGTAATTTTTCATTGAAAACGTTTGCACAAATAAGAAGCAAGACTTAAGAAATTACATTTATTTATACATGTGCAATCTAAAATGTACACATGAGAATTAACATTTAAAAAACCTAACCTTTACATCCCAATTTACTATTGGGAATGCCACAAGGGAAAAAAAAAAACTCAGCAGGATAATGACTGTTTACTGTTGACCTTCGGCTGTGGTAATGGCACCCTCAAACTTTCCCCACACCTCCCCTCTAGCAGATCTAAAAGGGCTAGTATCCTCCCTAGTGCTTTCTCTTACCAACAGACCTACACACCCAGAAAGAGAAAATATAACCATACAAAGAGACCTGGGAAACTCTTAAGGGATATCCCAGAAGGCATGATACAGTTCCAGTTACATACAGTGGATAAGGGCAGTGGAGGAGTTCATTTACAGTAAAACAAGACATCTTGTGTACATCAGAGACACAGCAGAGCTGAGTGCCCTTACTACCCATCTCTTGCAACATGAGCTGTCCATCCATCTAGGACAGCAGGCCGCAGGGAGGGCTCCACTCAGACCATGCTATATGACCACCACTCCAACCAATATCCCCTCATCACCCTCACATATCTCCACAGTCACGGAGAAAGCGACAGCAATTCCATTAAACCGGAAAAGGATGGTTCACGGTGATAAAAGGATAACACCCAAAAGAGCAAGACTGTCTTTTTTGCTAACAAATAGGCCTCTGTGAGAAATATTGCTGTGCAAAGTACTTTGTAATGAGTTAAACAGGGAGGAAAATGTTGATCACAAAAAAATCTGAAGAGCAAACTTTATTTTGTGTAAAGACTAAAAGGGAAGTCGAAGAGCACTGATAAAATGGACATGAAAAGTTCTCCACGGACCCCAATTTTGTGCAGTTTAGATTTGCCTGACATTCGACCAGGAACATTTGGGATAAGATGGCTTAACTCCTCGGTTCCCCATTGGCAAAGAGTAGTTACATTTAATAACTATATCATAAAAGGATTTGATTACCAGTGAAATCAAGAACAAAAAGAGAGGACACCCGTCATATATAGTAAGCAGCTTCAGATCAAACCCACCCAGTGTTGCATGTTAGCACAAACCCTTTGGTCAAACAAGACCTCAATATAGTGTAAAATAAATATAATTGGGACAGACTCAAATATGTTTGGGAGGAGCTGCCTGACAATGGAGAGGTGGGGGTTACATTTCAGTGAAATCAGGTCTTCACTGCCGAATCTTATTGCCCCTTCTCTGTGCTGGGGAATTGGGTGTGTTCACAGGCCTATTAAATTGAGCTGACAATGGTGGTGGGGGGGGGGGTCAGTTCACAATGAGTGAGACAAACTGGAAAGATATGGAGGACCATATCCAAACATGCTAAATTTCTCAATTCATGTAAATGAATTCATGTCATCTTTCATATTTAAAACCAATCAAGCCAAGGCATAACGATAAAGCTTATTGAATTAGATGGGACAGACTTCTCAAAGGAAACAATGCATAGAGGCTATGGAAACACTTGGTTGCCCCCTTGGTCTCCCTGTCCTTCGGTCTTCCTGTCCATCTCTCCACTTGTTTCTGTCTGCCTGTCTGTATCCTTGTCTCTAGGTTTCTCCTCCTTGTCTTCCAGTCCTCCCTCCCCGTCTACTCGTCTGTCCCTGACGGTGGTGAGGCCTCAGTTGTTCTGGCAGCAGGCACTCGACTTGGCAGCGTTCTGAGTGGGCTGCACTGTGATCGGCACCACATTGGAGTTGGGCGAGAAGTCTGCGTCGCTGCGGCCCGTCATTTGCCTCTGGGACACAATGTTGTAGATGGCTGCAGGAGACGGACAGACAGACAGGTGAGGACACAACAGTTGCTGTTGGGTTGTTGGGTGATGAGAAAGGGAGAGTTTTGTCAAAGACTACAGTGGATAGAAAACTGAGAACAAGATGGTCATGCAATTGGGACCTAATAGCATTTCACTTTCCAGGGTTTGTGTAAATAAATAACAAAAACATGAAATGGAGACAAGCTATCATAGAAACCAGCAGCACCCCATGGCTCCTGGGGATTGAACTTCTGCACCTTCCCTAGATTTACTCTTGAGTCTGGCATGCAAAACTAACTTCAGACTGACTCATACATGCTACTGACTGGCTGGCGAATCCCCAAGTCAGTTCCCTGCCTCTAAATCAGCAAGATATTGAAAATGAGCAGACAAGACTACCTCAACTAACCCTTGACCTGGTATTTCAACCACTAGCTACAGTCAACATGCTTCCCAGGTCAGGGAGTTTAGTGCAATTCCTGTGCTTGAGCACTGCTATGCACTCTGTTGTTCCCTCTTAAATGAGCTAATTAGAACTTTCTATGAATAACACATTTGTTTAAGAGTAGAATTACTAAGTGTTCAACTTCAGGCAGCGGGAATTGTATGTGGAGGAGGAAAGCAGAACACATAGCAGGGAGCATGCCGACAGCCCTATATCAATTGATTTGAAGGCCTCACTCAGTGAGGCTTGTTCCTCAGACATTCTTGGGTTTGAGTCGGCCGTTGCCCATTTATTAATTTTATATAGTGGCCATGCATTAACAAGGGCCTTTCTAAGGTGTGGCTAATACGTCAATGCCTCTCAGTAAATTGCTCTTGTAGAGGTACTTAATGTGAGTTGCGCTGGGTATGAGGGACTAAATTGTGTCTTTGTAAAATGATGAGACTTCTGGAAAGAAGCACTAAACTACTTCTATACTCAAGTAGAGGCAAATTACACTGAAACATGCATGAGAGCACCAGCTGTTCCGGACAACTGTGTGATCACGCTCTCCGCAGCCAATGTGAGTAAGGCCTTAAAACAGATCAACATTCACAAGGTCGCAGGGCCAGACGGATTACCAGGACATGTACTGCGAGCATGCACTGATCAACTGGCAAGTGTCTTCACTGACATTTTCAACCTCTCCGTCTGGAATATCAACATGTTTTAAGCAGACCACCATAGTGTTCTTTGGCACAGGGACTAAAGTAACCTTCCTAAATGACTACCAACTCATAGCCTTCACATCTGTAGTCATGAAGTGTTTTGAAAGGCTGGTCATGACTCACAACACCATTATCCCAGATACCCTAGACAGTTCAATTCTCATACCGCCTTAACAGTTCCACAGATGATGCAATCTCTATTGTACTCCACACTGCCCTATCCAACCTGGACAAAAAGAACACCTATGTGAGAATGCTATTCATCGACTACAGCTCAGCGTTCAACACCATAGTGCCCTCAAAGCTCATCAAAGGACCCTGGGACGAAACACGTCCCTCTGCAACTGGATCCTGAACTTCCTGACAGCCCCCAGGTGGTAAGGATAGGTAACAAGACATGCACCACTCTGACCCTCAACACAGAGGCCCCTCAGGGGTGTGTGCTCAGTCCCCTCCTGTATGCCCTGTTCACTCATGACTGCACGGCCAGGCACGACAGCACCATCATTAAGTTTGGCAATGACAACAGTGGTAGGCCTGACCAACGACAAGACAGCCTATAGGGAGGTCAGAGACCTAACCATGTGGTGCCAGGACAACAACCTCTCCCTCAACATGATCAAGACAAAGGAGAGGATTGTGGACTACAGGAAAAAGCGGACCGAGCACACCCCCATTCTCATCAATTGGGCTGTAGTGGAGCAGGTTGAGAGCTTCAAATTCCTTGGTGTCCACATCAACAAACTAACATGGTCCAAGCACATCAAGACAGTTGTGAAGAGGGCCCAACAAAACCTATTCCCCCCTCAGGAGACAGAAGATTTGTCATGGGTCCTCAGATCCTCAAAATGTTATACAGCTGCACCATTGAGGGCACTGGTTGCATCACTGCCTGGTATGGCAACTGCTCAGCATCCCACTGTAAGGCGCTACAGAGGGTAGTGCGTACGGCCCAGTACATCACTGGGGCCAAGCTTCCTGCCATCCAGGACCTCTATACCTGGTGGTGTCAGAGGAAGTCCCTAAAAATGGTCAAAGACTCCAGCCACCCTAGTCATAGACTGTTCTCTCTGCTCCCGCACGGCAAGCAGTACCAGATCGCCAAGTCTAGGTCCAAGAGGCTTCTAAACAGCTTCTATCCCCAAGCCATAAGACTCCTGAACATCCCATCAAATGGATACTCAGACTATTTGCATTGACCCCCCCCCTCCTACTCTCTATTATTATTATTATTGCAGTCACTTTAATAACTCTACCTACATATTACCTCGACTAACCGGTGCCCCCACACATAGACTCTGTACCAGTAGCTCCTGTATATAGTCTCGCTATTGTTATTTTACTGCTGCCCTTTAACTACTTGTTACTTTTATTTAACTGCATTGTTGGTTAGGGGCTTGTAAGTAAGCATTTCACTTTAAGGTCTACACCTGTTGTATTCGGCGCATGTAACTAATAAAATTTGATAGCTCACACTTGTATTTCAATGTACATTTTGCAACCTGGCCAAAAAAAATTATTTAGTCATTTCCTGGCAAACAGCAGATCTGATTGAGGCTCACACAAAGTGTCATTGTCTGAGTGTGCCAATTACAGATGCTTTTGACCTTAAAAAATGTCAGGTACTGTTCAATTTACTGCAGAGTAATCTTACAGTAGAGGGCCTCGTAATAACCTGAATTTTGCTGCCATCTATTGGCAGAAGATGAGCCACCACTGAACTACAAAGCTCTGAGTACAAATCATTTAAAATATATATATACATACTAAAGAAACGTTTGGTATGGCCATTAATAAGATGTGTGAAGAGGAGACCTTTACTTGGACTAGCAACTCTTTTTAAGCCTTTTAAGTTAGAGTAGGCCAGCTCTTTCACAAGATGGTATGATTCTGTGTGCACTACAGGGTGAACACAAGTTGCTTTGGGGCAATTCCACTTCAAAAATGTTTACCAAACAAAAACCATGGATTTTTTTATGCATAGAACACTATGCATAAAGACTAATTTTAACTATTTCCACAGATAATATGACAAACATATTTACAGGAATGACTGCACAGATACAAAGTTTAGTAATAATAAAAACTGAGATTTTACTGTAATTCTGCAGTTTGCCAATAAATGTTATTTTATAATTTACTGTATAAATTGTTAAATGTAGTTACTGTGCATATAATTGTATGGTTTGTTAAAATCAATTGTGTTTGTTTAGCATATATTTAAAAGTAAAAATTGGAGTCGGGGCAATTCCATCGTTACCGAATTACACTGTTAAAAACCACAAGCAGTCCCAGTGTATATGGTAGGCAGCGTAGCATGGTATATTTAAGCAATAAGGCCCGAGCAGGTGTAGTATCTGGCCAATATATCACGGTTAAGGGCTGTTCTTAAGCACGACACAATGCAGAGTGCCTGGACACAGCCCTTAGCCGTGGCATACTGGCCAGATACCACGAACCCGGAGGTGCCTTATTGCTGTGTTTTGTCATACCCATGGTATACGGTCTGATATACCACAGCTGTCAGCCAATCTGCAGTCAGGGCTAAACCACCCAGTTCATAATGTACACTAACCTGTGAGAATAGTCTGGAAAGCCAGCTCCACATTAGAGGAGTCTAACGCAGAGGTCTCCAGGAAAGACAGTCCATGCTTCTCTGTGAAAGTGGAGAGAGAAAAAAAACCTCACAGGTCATATTCATTGTCCGTACTAATAGGCACTTCATAAAACAGCCACCCAGTCATCATACTCAGCAATGAGGCTATTTGCAACAACCACCACAGTGTAGACTAACTGATAGAGCAAATATAAAAATGGCATGTCATCAGTGACCCTTTGTAGTCATGCTGCATGAGCCAACCCTAGTAACAAATCAATAGCAGAAATTGAACAAGAGCCTGTGGTTTCACATGGCATGCTTGTTTACTCTACACAATGACGTCTTCTAGAACAATTCCATTCATTCATTCATATATATATCAGACACTCTTATCTAGAGCAATTTACAAGTCAAAGTGTATTCCATGCAGGAAATAAGACTCAAGGTCATAAGTAAACACTTGAAACATTATGCAGAGCTACAAAGGAGAAGTGTGATAAGCTGGAAATGTCACATTGGAGTGAAGCTAAAAATCACAGTGGAGTCAACTTGACTGGCTTTTTTTCTATTGCTGGGGATGTGAATTCAGAACCATGGGCTGTTAACCACTGACAGAGGCAGCCTGATGGGAGCTCTGTTGTCTCCACATCAAAGAGCAGCCCCTAAGCAGAAAGTAGACAGTGGAAGGCATTCCCTTGTCCACTGCGAGGCTCAGGTGCATCACTTTCCACAGATTATTTTTGAAATGTGTTTAAAATGCCCTTATTCCAATTTTGAAAGTGAGATTATGGCCATATTTACCAAAACATTGGCATTGTGTTCAGATTGCCGTATTGCTTTGTCTACTGCTATCGCGAATGAAAAAGCTAGAAATATTGAGGGAAACAACTCTCCTGTACTGTCCCCTTGGCTTGTAATGCTTTGGATGAATCAGCACAAACAGATTAACAAGATGGCTAGAAAAAAACTAGTTGATGTGAGGATACCTGCCAAGGCCTTGGCCTCATCCGTGGGCACAGCCCTGAGGTGGCGCAGGTCACTCTTGTTTCCCACCAGCATGATGACAATGTTGCTGTCAGCGTGGTCCTGCAGCTCCTTCAGCCAGCGTTCAGCGTTTTCATACGTCAGGTGCTTGGCGATGTCGTACACCAGCAGAGCCCCCACTGCCCCACGGTAGTACCTACACAGGGGACAGGAGGGAAATACATTTTACTGGGAGCAGTGGTGAACAGAACAGCTGAGCATTGGCTTAGTCAATGGAGTGGTAGATTTAGTTTGTCGTTCCCGACATGAAATGCTATTGCATACATCATAAGCAAAGGACTCAGTTGTCAACAAGATGAGAACATTTGAAAATTAGCATAAGTAGGCTGGAATGTTCTGTACGCACAAATATCCTCAATGGCTGGGTTTACACAGGAAGCCCAAGTCTGATATTTTTTCCATTGATTGGTCATTTGACCAATACCATCAGCCCTTTACACATCAGATCTTTCAGAGCTCATTTGTGAAAGGGATCTGAGGGTATTGGTCAAATGACCAATTAGTTAAATAAAGATCAGAATTGGGCCGCTTGTCTAAACACTGCAAATATGTCAAAAGGTACCTGACATACACAAAACAGACAAATCTCTATGCGTGTGAGCTGTGTTAATACTCACGCTGAGGTGATGGCTCTGTAGCGCTCCTGTCCTGCCGTGTCCCAGATCTGGGCCTTGACAGTCTTGCCTTCCACGTGTATGCTGCGCGTGGCAAACTCCACCCCAATGGTGCTCTTGCTCTCCAGGTTGAACTCATTGCGGGTGAAGCGGGACAGCAGGTTACTCTTCCCCACTCCAGAGTCCCCAATCAGCACCACTGGAGCACACAGAGAGGATCGAAGGCATGAGTCAGACAGACACCAGCAGAATAACAATACATTACACTACCCACTGTACAGGGGTCTACAAACAACGTATTTTCAACAATGTAGGAACAGGGACACTCAGTAGGGGTAAAACAGGCCTGACAAAAGAAGTGGTAGAAGATACGACAGCTCCTGATTGGGTCGCACCATGTGTCTGCTGTTCTGTTAGTGATTAACGGTCTACTGAGAGGGCCTGACTATACTTGACTGTAGTTCAATAAACAATATTTGTTTTTTTTTGCTATAGACAAAGCCCCATGACGTGAAGTTGACCTTTGCGAGGTAGCACCTAGGCTAAGTATTGTCATGAATGACTGAAGTTTGATTTAATTGACCAAGAAGATGATGTAGTTCAGCCTATTCACTTAGCACCACCACTGAACCCTGCCCTTATGGAGCAATTAAACATTTGGCACCTGTTCCCGTTGACACCCATTCATTTCCAAACACAAGGCGGGGTGTTGGGAAAGAGAATTTTACAATGATTGAAATCCAGGTGAATCAGGAGGAAAACCCGAACTCAAACTCACCACCCTGTTATTAGGAAATAGGAATCGCTTGTGTGTTGATGAGGCCTTATTGACAAATAGCCTACATTCTGTGGGAGTAGGACATCATACAAGCTAAGCATGGAACCTCATCACATGAAAATGCTACAGTGGCGCAACAGACAGTTAGAAACCTGCCTACCAATTGACGATTGTGCCAACTGACTCAAGCTAGGAAATCCATACAAAAGTTCACTTGTTCCACAGGAAATCCATTGGCAACACTTCACATCAGCTAGTAACATGAGAACTGGGACTATGTAGTTACAAGAACATCCTTGTCATTTACAAGAAGGACTCTGAACTACAATTCCATTAGACTAGCTGGTAACAGTGATAATACGGTGGCAGAGGAACTAACAGCAGCATTATGCAACTTTCAGTGTACCTGTCACCAGAAACATATCACCACCAATTTAGGCTAAGGTATTGTGTAGGCAGCATTCCAGAGTTCTAAAGATACAACCATTCTACAATAATTGTTATATTCTTGAACGCCATCACTACATAGCATAGGCCTAAACAGTGTAGTCTAGCTTCCTTAAAAATCACAATTCTATTTCCCAATACAGTATAAGGAAGTTATTTTAAAAAGGCCTAGCTTATCTGGAAGTCAAATCAACAAGAGAGCATATGTTATTTGTAAAGAGAGCACTCAGTAAGAGTCCTTTAAACAAGCTGGTCAACTTGCTGTGCAACACTTACAAGCGCCTAGTCGGGAGTAGTGATTCAACCACTCACCTGACTGACTCATGCCTAAACACTGAGGGTGCAGTAAAGAAAGCAATTAAAAGCAGGAAACTGGAGGGGGAGGAACCTACTGGTTATGTGGCCTACTGACAGTCCTCACTTTAGGCTCTATGGGGCAGTGCGTTCTAGCTGTGTAATCTAATCTATCTTCCCTACGGTCAGAGGCCTTCTGTATAGGGACAGACAGACAGACAAACACACACTCACTTGATTCATGCAGGTCTTTCCAGTTTGACTACACATGTTTGTTTGCAGTTCTACATTTGAACAAAGGACCCTGTGCACTTAATTTCCCTTGGTCCAGGACAAAACAACCCACGAGGGAAGTAGTTAGTGTAAGAAAGTACAGGTGAGCAGTAAGTATCCACTATTGTAACATACCAACTGTTGTTGTATTCTTAAATGTAGGCCTACACATTCTCATATGTAGGCCTAACAATAGGCTACAGTGCATGCGCACAGAAAAGTCTGGGAAAGGTACGACTAAACAACATAGAACATAAGGTTCAACAAGTCATGTTGAGTAGGGGCCAATAAGCTTTCACTCTGCTATCTGTTAGATGAATTAGGCCATGGTCATCTTCATTCATATGTGAACAGATCGTAGAGATGACTGCCATCTCTAAACCTAGAGTGACCCACCACTAAACCAGGTCAATGGAATCCCTACAAACAGAATGGTGCTTAAAGGCTAAACCATGTGGACACTGGTCACCTTAGGGCAATCCGTTTGAGTAAATGTAGTATTTTGAGGTGTCATCCTGCCATTGTCAGTGGGCTATATGACTGACTCCTGTTGACCAATACATCCTTGATGATTGCGTCATAGGCCCACCACAAGATGACTAAACAACAGATGCCACTTAATGGATAGTTACTTGGTGCTTATTAACTGAGTGTTTAGTGCTGTTGCAATCAATTAGCCTACTACACAGTTAACATATTTATACTGAAAACAGTCCGAATAATTTTGACAGGGCGGAAGCGGGGACAAATGAAAGCGGTGTGGCGCTGAACCAACTGTAGGTCGAAATTACTAAACTAAAAAAAATGGCAATGTCCTAGTAAAGTATCGTAAAAACACTCACCTTTGAAAAGATAGTCATATTCGTCTTCTTTATTCGTCATTTCTTAAACGTTTCTACCTATGGAAATGTTCAAACCCTCCCGTGGTCGTTTCTCTGTTCAATTCGACAAAACTTCTTGACCATTTATCTCGCGACCGACCGCTTCCTTAGAACGAACAACCGAGTCAAAAAGGTACATTCGCACTATTCAACACCGGTAATATATTATTCGATTATATATATCCTATTTGACTGTGAAAATTTTAAAGACAACAAACTATCTTTCACAAACTTTCGACTCCTCTTCCCGATCACTTGTAATGTGCCATTTCCGAGCGACGTAACGTCGAGTCTCTAGCCCCGCCCTTTACCCAGTTTCGACTGGCCAATCGAAGACTGATACCTGTCACTGACTTTCCTGTGATTGGTCTACATTGTTGCCATTCATGATTTGCCTCCACTGATCCTACTCATCGCCTCTTGGGTGACGTCTTCAGTCTCAAGCCTTCCAGGTATGCTGATGCCGCGTTCAAAACACCTGGGACCTTGGATCTCGGGAATCTCCGACTTCGGACTTCAGTGCGTTCAAGACAACTGGGAACTACTGCACACAGCTCGGACACCCATGTATACCCCACAAGACATGCCACCAGAGGTCTCTTCACAGTCCCCAAGTCCAAAACAAACTATGGGAGGCGCACATCACTACGTAGAGCCATCACTACACGGAACTCTATTCCACATCAAGTACTCATGCCAGCAGTAAAGTTAGATTTAAAAAACAGCTAAAAATACATCTTATGGAACAGCATGTGAAGCAACACATGCATACAAACACACGATAACATACAAACCCTACACGCATGTACACATGGATTTTGTGTTATATATATGTGGTAGTAGAGGCCTGACGGGAACACACTTAATATGTTATGAATGTATTGTAATGTTTTTAAAATGTATAACTATCTTAATTTTGCTGGACCCCAGCAGCAGCTAATGTGGATCCATACTAAATACAACTACAAAACTCGGAAAAAATGAGTTCCGACTGGGAAAAATATTTTTGAACGGTCATCCAACTCGGAATTCCAGGTCGGGAACTCGGGCCTCTTTATACAGCTCCGACTTTCGACCTGAAGATCACTGACGTCAGGATTTGAACACGTTTTTTTTCTTCCGGGTTCCCAGTTGTCTTGAAAGCACCATGAGCCTCAGGTTTAATTGATAATTGGCACGGTATCATAAAGACGTCACAGCACTGCAGCACGTGAACTGTAGGCTACGCTTATGCAACTAAATATATGCAACTAATATATACTTCTTTGTCAATCTGAATGTAGGCCTATCAGCCTATTTATTGTATTTTTTTGCACCTTGGGTCTGAAAAAAGCACTATAAATTAAATGTATTATTATTATTATAGGTTTAGCCAAGGGCTACTTATGAGATCAATATGGTCAATGTCTGATCATTAATGGGATAACTTCATTAGATTCAAAAGTGATCCTCACAGACGGAAAATGTAGGCTATTCCATCATATTCTCATCGATCAGTTGCTGTTTGTGTATTATACTTATTTGCATATGCATTTTTAGAGGTATTATAATGGAATGTGTGTATGATGGATTGGCTATTATTGTGAAGGAAATCAAATGTAAAAAGTTATAAGTAAAAAGGCACGCAATAATGCACCTGGCACTTGAGCGCAAAATATATAATGTATTGTTGTAAAATCACCTCACAATAAGAATAAGTTGTTTTGGAACAATTTAAGCATAAAATAAAACAATTACATGTTACTGTACATTAAGTAAACAGAGCACAAACAACAGTGACAGCAAATTTAATTAATCAAGTTTTGTGTAAAATTATTAACATGGTTTTGGCACCTGTTGTCCAACCTCATAGTCACTAAAAATACAAATATTATGTACATCAGTTGACCACCTTTAAAAAAAATATTTAAAAAAATGTATCCTTCCAAACAAAGTTGAATCTTAAAAGTTAACACAATCTTTGTTTGAGACATTTTTTATATTCAAATGATTTCTGGATTCTTTGGGGAAATGTACCATGGACCTCCAGCCATGTACTTACATCATCTTTAGGAATGGAAAACTCATTCTGTCTGCCACCATGTAACTGTGTCACATCAGAGGTCTTGCTCAGCATCATTCTTATGAAGAATGACCCCCCCCCACACACACACACTGGGTGGTTTGTCCCATCAGAGGTTCCTACAGCAGGGCTTCTTCTCTTCAGGGTCGCCTGCAGCTCTGGGGACGGGGCTGGCCAGAGACACGGCACTAATGGACCCCCGGGTCACCTCTTTACTGCTCACCTTCCTGTGGATCTCTGATGGAAGAGGCACAGGGATACAGTATGAAATCTGGTGCAACAAACAGTGACAAAAAACATTGACCACAAACTGCCAGTGACACAACTGCTTACACAAAACAATAAACGTGGCACAAACATTTTGTTCTGCAATGCCAACTTTCCACTCGGATGAATTACTGAGCATTGATTGCGCTACTATTACACCAAAAAAACAAGGTTAGCTAGAGAGCTAAAAACAAACAAATCGATAATAGGGTTGGTACTGTAAATATATAAAGTAAATTACCTCCAAGGACATTTTGGAAGGCTGTCTCAACATTTGTGGACTCCAAGGCTGATGTCTCTAAGAACAATAGGCCATTCTTTTCTACAAAGAGCAAGAGAGGTAGTGTTTAGATATTTTGTCATAATTTAGGTTTGTCAAATTTGGGGTGAACCAGTGACTTAAGCCCAGTGCTTGACATGGACTAAAATAGACTCTGGTACTCATTTTGGGTGCCGGTACTGTTTATATTTACAGTAGGTGCAGGAGCTCAACAATACCTTGGAGCTAATATTCTATTTGAGGAACAGGAGCTCAAGCAGTAGAACATTTGAGGTGCCGGTACTCAGCTCCCAAGTCAAGCACTGCTCAAGCCTTGGACCAATTGGTTTTGACCAATAAAGTCTATTGGCTGTTGTGAATATTAGTATATTAGCAATGCAAAACCACCATTCACTATATAAGGGAACAACATTTTGAAGTTATATGCTGGCAGCTGTACCTGCAAAGTCCTTCGCCTCCTCAGTGGGCACTGATCGCTCTGACCCCAGATCAGTTTTGTTGCCCACCAGCATGACTACGATGTGAGGGTCTGCATGATCATAGAGCTCCTTAAGCCAGCGCTCCACACTCTCATAGGTCAGATGCTTGGTGATGTCATAGACCAGTAGCGCTCCGACAGCTCCTCTATAATAACTAGGTAGAAAATATGAAAGAAAAAGAGGTGATGAGATAAGTCAACACCTTACCAATAAGTAAATTATGTTTTTAGTCATATTGATACAGTATGTGATGGGTGATGCCTCTGAGTATCCATATCCCATTTTTCTTTTGAAATGCCATGTAGGCCTCCATAGTATGATACATGATTGAACCGACAAAAGATTTATAATATTCTAATAGACTTGTTTTTGATTACAGAAAGGCATTTCTAGGGGAGCAAATGTACATGAGGGAATTATTCAGTAAAGTAATTACTAAACTCTGGACAGAGAAGAACTAACCCTGCAGTGGTATAGCATATCCTCAGATTTGTCTTGTTATTAAATTGAATGGACACAGTTTTATTGTTTTGAAATGTGTTTCCATGCCATTAACCCTTCCAGAGTCTTTACAAAATAACAAGTCAGGAATTTCTTAAGTCAGAGAAGAAACATGTTTGAGTCTGGATGTTTATTGAGTATGTCCAGCCAAATGGATATTTAGACCAAAATGCACAAGTAGTAAATGACTGGAACAGTGAACCTGCTGTTTGTTCCTCCAGGCTATCTGGGAAAAATGTGAAACCAGTGCCTGTCCACGTGGAGTGTTTGGGCCTATAATACCACCCAAGATGCCCACACAATAGTGAGAAATGGTCCCTTTGTGTGTGTGTGTGTGTGTGTACGTGGGTCCACAGTTTCACCCAGAGTACTCACGCGGATGTGATGGCCCTGTACCGCTCCAGCCCAGCCGTGTCCCAGATTTGAGCCTTGATGATGAGACTTTTCAGTTGAATTGTGCGTGTGCTGAACTCCACCCCGATGGTGGTGCGGCTGTCGTGGTTGAACTCGTTCTTAGTGAAGCGGGAGAGCAGGTTGCTCTTGCCAACGCCGGACTCACCTATCAGAACCACTGGAGAAGAAAGAAGGGGGAAAGGAGGGCATGAGTTCTAGTGCACCAGAAACATGTTTTAATATGTGCTTTACATCCCCAGTGAGTCCCCATTATGTGAATGAATGGTATGTCTATCATCTGGAAAGGGGACTAGGCGTGTGTCCTCCTACACATAGAACACTTTATTTTGCCATAGTGCAGATGCACAACAGTATCAGGCGTAGAACCTCAAGGTGCCATTTCAGGGCACAACACATATGGAATTACAATAATGAGAGTAAGTAATGGTTTTTACACACAAAACAACGATTCTTCAATGTATCTTTTTTTACTGTTATAATCTCACTCATGTCATCCCATTGATTAATACCAACTCATAACTACAATAAGGCTGCTCCCTGAACTTCATGCACATAGTGTAACTCTTAGGTGAGGCCTAGGTGTGTCCTCAAACATCCCACTCAATTTCACTAACCCTACCCTAAATCCTCAGTCTTCGTCTGCTGCTCATTATTCCCATTATATCATTAGGACTCTCTTCACAATGGTGTTCTATGACAGAAACAGCACCACACCCGTGCAAATGGTTAATTGGCTAATTATGTTAAGTGAGGAATGTAGAACAAACCATCTGAGAAGTAGCATCAAAATCATGGCTCAGGTGTCTTTAAAATGAATTATCATGCTTGTTCATGTTAATTATAATCCAGCAAATGGGAGCTAATATGTTATTATTACGCTGTGTAGGTTAAGAGATAAGAGGTATGTAGTATATACAGTGATGAGGGGTCAGTTGTTGAAGAGAACCAAAGGAGAACCAGAGAGGAAGGGATTTATTGCATTGCTCTTGGGGAATTTCCTGTAAATGAAACAGGCCTTCAAAAGAGGAAACGACTAAAAAAAATCTGGTGGTACAGTTTACGCTGATACTTCCCTATATCTATCTTGCCGTGAGCAATCATTCTACTGAGTCCAAACAGAAGAGGTACAAGGAGCAATGAAGCCCCCTTGTATGTTTCAGTGACTCATGTCTTTGCTTATAGAGTGTGAGCAGCTGACTCAGAAAGCCAGCCTTGGCTTACTTGACAAACATATAGGAAAATATGACCACGTCACAATGACACCATGATTTCAACACAGCCGACTGAGCCAAACACCAATTCCTGCTTTACTCTCAACCATGAGAATGTGAGCTGAACCAAGATAGACATCCAAGTTCCATGACGCACCAGCAAGGAAGATCTAAGAAATAAGTACCCAGGAAACCAAGAATGTGAAAAAGAGCAGTGTGCAGAAGGTTAAAAAAGGAGCAACATGTTTATTTAGTACAGTCACCTAATACATATTATATTTATTGCCCTCCAAATCACAAGTGGGGATAAGATTTTGTAACTTTTATTTAACTAGGCAGGTCAGTTAAGAACAACATCTTATTTACAATGACGGCCTAGGAACAGTGGGTTAACTGCCTTGTTCAGGGGCAGAACAACCTTTTGGTTACTGGCCCAACTCTAACCACTAGGCTACCTGCTGCCCCAAATATGTAAGTATATGCGAGTATTGATTATCTTCCCAGCATGCTGATTTATGCTACAGAGCTTTAAACAGGCAATACCTTATTTGTCAAAAGCAAACATGTTGGAGTCATGCCTGTTCATGTTCCCAGATTTACATTATAAAGCAACTATCCAGTTTCTGGTCTCCGAACCCAGGTTAGATTTAACCTGAGGTGTAAAGCAGCAGGAAAGAATGGTTATGATGTTCTACTTTGGTTTGGGTAATTGTTCACTCCATTGGCAGATCATTGTTCTGCTTTTAGTAGGTGAGATGAAAATGTGGCCATTTCCCCTCCCATACTCAGTAACCTCTTATGCAAACAATACCCCTGGTTTCCATGGCAAATAGGACAAGAGGCCTTGAAGCACTCTACTGGCCTGGTTTGACTTTATTCTGAGGAAAAAGGGGATTAAGTAAATTGCAGAAAACTCCCCCTCATGTAATAATAATTCAGTTTTACTTCAATTGATTTATGACTGAGCAGTTCCCTCATCGTATTTACACACAAAAGATGCATTTACTTTTAGACAATCAAAGCAGGGAATCAGTTAGATTTTACTTCATGATGTCTGGATGGTTTCAAAAATAAAAAGTTACAGTAGAATTAGGCCTAGTCCTTCGTTCCAGAATGAATGGCAGAAACTTACATGTGGATCAGTTAAAACACACTAAATTTGTGATGCACAACATCACCTCCTCTACCATGCCTGCAGCGTATAGGCCTTAGTAGGTCATTTAGTGTAACAGTACACATGTTTCTCTAGTGTGACTATAGACATAATGGAAAGAGTGATAGGCTCAAACATTCAGGAACGTGTGTTTTCCTGGAATGACATTGACAAGCTTGTGAAACTCACCACAATAACAGTTGGAGGTCGAGAATGTATTCAGTTACAGAGAAATAGCATTCAAGTTCATAGAAATAGCAACATTCCTGAAGTAGCACTGTACTGACTTGTAAAATACCAACAGTAGCTTATTAATGAACCTCAAGGTTAGAGGCATTCTTAAAAGTGCTGGATAAAACTCCTAGACCTGGGCCTTTATCCACAAACTGTCCCAGAGTGAGTGCTGATCTAGGATCTGTCCATACAGGGTTATTCATCATGACCTAAAATGCTAAACCAATCCTAGATCAGCACTCCTACTCTGAGACGCCCTGCACTACAGGACTGGCGTAAACATAATTGACAATATTTATTGAGTGCATGCACTAGGCAAGACAACTTGCTTCTGAAATAGGGTGTGTCCTAGACTTTTTCTGTAATTTCAACACAGGTGAGAGAGACCTGCATCCTATCTGTGTGGTAGATAACTTGCTTCTGAAATAGGGTGTGTCCTAGACTTTTTCTGTAATTTCAACACAGGTGAGAGAGACCTGCATCCTATCTGTGTGGTAGATGTGTTACTAACAATCTACTGTGTGCTTTTGATACTGTGCTGGCACTTAACTTCTAGCCTTAGCATACACACACGTAAGTGACGGAACCCAATGGTTGTCTGTACTGAACAACACTGCACTAGCTCTACTACAGAAAAAGTAGGTTTCAGAGTCACTCTGATGACATATACACTATATCATTATTGTGGCTCAGTTAGTAGAGCATGGATCTTGCAATGCCAGTGTTAGGAGTTTGATTCCCATAGAGGACCAGTATGCAAAAAACGTCTGACAATGCATACATTCACTACTGAATAAGAGTGTCTGCCTCATTATGTAAATGTAAGACATCAATCTGTTAAATGTGAAAGAACATGACTCACCTTTAAAGACAAAGTTGTAGGCCTCATCTGAACCCATGATGTACCCCTTCAGTGGTGCCACAATGTGAAGCCTTGTCTTCAAGTCGAGCTCTCAAAGTGTGAGGGGAGAAAGGAAAGATGACACTGGCCCAGAAGCCACTCACCCTAATCTTCAGATTTAAAAGAGCTGCACAAATACTTTGCAAGTCACCTGCCCCCCTCTATGTTTAATATAAACTTAGATTGTTTACAAGGAACTTGCTCCGCTCTGTCATCAGGTAGTTCTGCTGAGGAATGATGGGGGTTGGGGGAGTGGCTTGGTGTAAGTCTTTGGCAGGTTGAACAGGTAGAACAGCATGAGCAACTGTATGAAAACAATTGCTACATGCCACCTGGTGGACAAACCAAATGAGTGTCTTCAGGAAATTACTGTTTCCCTATCCCTTTTTCATGGTGAGAGACAGATCATTGCTTCCTCTGAGGTGTATTCACTATGAACCAAACGAAACAGGGAGGGACCTACCTGCCAAATAGAACCTAATTGTTACAAAACTGTTTCCATTGCTAAATGTTTTGCTACAGTATGCAACTATGGAATTAACCAACCCTTGGTTCTGTTAATCTCAAACCAGGAACACAAAGCAACAGTAAAAGGGACCTAGAAACAGTGTTGATAAAGGTCTGAATTGTCAAACAGAAATATATATATCAGTAATAACAATACTGTCAAACAATTGGCACGGTCTGTTCAGCAAACCTGTAATGCAAAAAAAGAACTTGGTACCCCTGGAACAAAAAAATCTAACATATAAATCAAGTACATAAAACTATTTATTTCATATCCCTGAAGATGTTTTTTATTGATTTTTCAATTGGAAAAAAAACAACAACTTATGGATAGCCTGTTACAAAGGGATATCATACATTTTATTGCGTGGCAGCAACAGACAAATGTAAGATTCTGACTAGGGTAAACAGTGAATGCCTTAACGTTAATGTGTCAGCATTTTCAGCAGTCCTCTTGAATCTCAAAGATGTACCTAGCCAGCCTTACAAAGTATGAGCTTGACTTTTGAACTGCATGCCACAAAAGGCCAAATTACTAAAAACTCAAGAATTAAGTTAGAGCATATTGAGTATAAATATAGTAAATCAGAAGATAAATACTCAGTTCATTCATACAGACTGGAGTGGTTCATGAAGACCAGGTAAAGCATTCACATCAGCATTAAGAGTTCATGTATGTTCAGGGGAGACAAAATGGAAGACAACGCTCCAGCCAGACTTCCCCTATGACGCAGCAACTTGAGTTAAAGGTTCCTCCAGATAAAGCACCAGTGCTTCAGCCTAAAAATATCACACAGACAGGAGAAATATGCTTAGTATGGTATGCAGAAATGATCTGTGCTCATGGCTCTTTAAATTACATACAGTTGAAGTTTACATACACCTTAGCCAAATACATTTAAACTCAGTTTTTCTACAATTCCTGACATTTAATCCTAGTAAATATTCCCTGTCTTAGGTCAGTTAGGATCACCACTTTATTTTAAGAATGTGAAATGTCCGAATAATAGTAGAGAGAATTATTTATTTCATCACATTCCCAGTGGGTCAGAACTTTACATACACTCAATTAGTATTTGGTAGCATTGCCTTTAAAATTGTTTAACTTTGGTCAAACGTTTTGGGTAGCCTTCCACAAGCTTCCCACAATACGTTGGGTGAATTTTGGCCCATTCCTCCTGACAAAGCAGGTGTAACTGAGTCAGGTTTCTAGGCTTCCTTGCTCACACACACACCATCTCAGTTCTGCCCACACATATTTATATAGGATTGAGTTCAGGGCTTTGTGATGGCCACTCCAATACCTTGACTTTGTTGTCCTTAAGCCATTTTGCCACAACTTTGGAAGTATGCTTGGGGTCATTGTCCGTTTGGAAGACCCATTTGCGACCAAGATTTATCTCAAGACATTAGTCAGGAAGTTGTCGCTTCAATATATCCACATAATTTTCCACCCTCATGATGCCATCTATTTTGTGAAGTGCACCAGTCTTTCCTGCAGCAAAGCACCCCCACAACATAATGCTGCCACTCCCATGATTCACGGTTGGGATGGTGTTCTTTGGCTTGCAAGCCTCCCCCTTTTTCCTTCAAACATAATGGTCATTACAGCCAAACAGTTCTATTTTTGCGGACATTTCTCCAAAAAGTACGATCTTTGTCCCCATGTCCAGTTGCAAACCGTAGTCTGGCTTTTTTATGGCGGTTTTGGAGCAGTGGCTTCTTCCTTGCTGAGCGGCCTTTCAGGTTATGTCGATATAGGACTCGTTTTACTGTGGATATGGATACATTTGTACCTGTTTCCTCCAGCATCTTCACACAGTCCTTTGCTGTTGTACTGGGATTGATTTGCACTTTTCGCACCAAAGTGCATTTATCTCTAGGAGACAGAACGCGTCTCCTTTCTCAGCGGTATGACGGCTACGTGTTCCCATATTGTTTATACTTGTGTACTATTGTTTGTACAGATGAACATGGTACCTTCAGGCATTTGGAAATTGCTCCCAAGGATTAACCAGACTTGTGGAGGTCTACAATTTTTTTTCTCTGATTTCTTTTGATTTTCCCATGATGCCAAGCAAAGAAGCACCGAGTTTGAAGGTAGGCCTTGAAATACATCCACAGGTACACCTCCAATTGACTCAAATGATGTCAATTAGCCTATTAGAAGCTTCTAAAGCCATGACATAATTTTCTGGAATTTCCCAAGCTTTTTAAAGGCACAGTCAACTTAGTGTATGTAAACGTCTGACCCACTGGAATTGTGATACAATGAAATAATCTGTCTGTAAACAATTGTTGGAAAAATGACTTGTGTCATGCACAAAGCAGATGTCCTAACCGACTTGACAAAAACTATAGTTTGTTAACAAGAAATTTGTGGAGTGGTTGAAAAACATGTAAACTTCCGACTTCCACAGTACATACTTGTTCTCTTCAGGAATAAGTCATTAGTGTTTTGTAATTTCAAATACAACACAATTCAAATACCAATGTTACCAATGTCATCCACTCTCAAAGTATTCTTCCTCACCTTGGCTTTAAGCATTCCAAAGCCCACAGTCTCTTTGGCATACATGCACAACAGTAGGTTAGCTACCCGTGTAATGGCCACCCTGCCTTCCTGCAAAGAGAAGACAACAAAGGAATAGATAAAAATGCATGCACATTGAATTTCAATTGACCTTTGATGGTAATTAGAGGTAAACCGATTAATCAGAATGCCCGATTAATTAGGGCGCCATTTCAAGTTTTCATAACAATCGGAAATCTGTATTTTTGGGTTAACTGCCTCGTTCAGTGGCAGAATGACAGATTTTTACCTTGTCAGTTTGGGGATTCAATCTTGCAACCTTACAGTTAAACTAGTTCAAAGCTCTAACCACCTGATTACATTGCACTCCACGAGGAGCCTGCCTTTTACGCGAATGCAGTAAGCCAAGGTAAGTTGCTCGCTAGCATTAAACTTATCTTATAAAAACCAATCAATCAATCCTAATCAATAGTTAACTACACATGGTTGATGATATTACTAGTTTATCTAGCGTGTCCAGCGTTGCATATAATCAATGCGGTGCGTATTCGTGAAAAAGGAATCTCGTTGCTCCAATGTGTACCTAATCATAAACATCAATGCCTTTCTTAAAATCAATACACAGAAGTATATATTTTTAAACCTGCATATTTAGCTAAAAGAAATCCAGATTAGAAGGCAATATTAACCAGATGAAATTGTGTCACTTCTCTTGCGTTCATTGCATGCAGAGTCAGTGTATATGCAACAGTTTGGGCCGCCTAATTTGCCAGAATTTTACATAATTATGACATAACATTGAAGGTTGTGCAATGTAACAGGAATATTTAGACTTATGGATGCCATCCGTTAGATAAAATACGGAACGGTTCCGTATTGCACTGAAAGAATAAACGTCTTGTTTTCGAGATGATCGTTTCCGGATTCGACCATATTAATGACCTAAGGCTCGTATTTCTGTGTGTTATTATGTTATAATTAAGTCTATGATTTGATAGAGCAGTCTGACTGAGCGGTGGTAGGCACCAGCAGGCTCATAAGCATTCATTCAAACAGCACTTTAGTGCGTTTTGCCAGCAGCTCTTCATTGTGCTCCAAGCATTGCGCTGTTTATGACTTCAAGCCTATCAACTCCCGAGATTAGGCTGGTGTAACGATGTGAAATAGCTAACTAGTTAGCGGGGTGCGTGCTAATAGCGTTTCAAACGTCACTCGCTCTGAGACTTGGAGTGGTTGTTCCCCTTGCTCTGCATGGGTAACGCTGCTTCGAGGGTGGCTGTTGTCGATGTGTTCCTGGTTCAAGCGAGGAGAGGGACGGAAGCTATACTGTTACACTGGCAATACTAAAGTGCCTATAAGAACATCCAATAGTCAAAGGTTAATGAAATACAAATGGTAGAGAGAGAAATAGTCCTATAATTCCTATAATAACTACAACCTAAAACCTCTTACCTGGGACTATTGAAGACTCATCTAAAAAGGAACCACCAGTTTTCATATGTTCTCATGTTCTGAGCAAGGAATTTAAACATTAGCTTTTTTACATGGCACATATTCCACTTTTACTTTCTTCTCCAACACTTTGTTTCTGCATTATTTAAACCAAACTGAACATGTTTCATTATTTATTTGGGGCTAAATTGATTTTATTGATGTATTATATTAAGTTAAAATAAGTGTTCATTCAGTATCGTTGTAATTCTCATTATTACAAATGTTTTATAAAAATGTTTTATTAGTATTAAAAAAATAATAATAAATCGGGCGATTAATCGGTATCGGCATTTTTTTTGGATATCCAATAATCGGTATCAGTATCGGCGTTGGAAAATCATAATCGGTCGACCTCTAATGGTGATACTACCTCCCAAGCTGCCAACTAGCCTAGGTCATCATTTTCTACCACTATTTAACTAACGTTATAGGGCATACAACAGATTTTCTATGGAGTCTCTGACTGTGATACTCAATGGATAATCAGAGCAAGGCAGAATTATTGGGGGGGGCGGCATTTGGTTAATGCATAGTAACTAGACCATATAGTTCAAACTCTAACCATGCAATCCATCAGAATGAATTTGAGTTTATCTTCGTTAAAAGCTTGATGCCCATTCTTGTCATAGGCCGACCAGATGTTGCTCGCAATCGCAGCGGTCACTCGAGCGTCAGTGTCCCCATAGCCAGAGTAAGCCAAAAGAGACCCTTCATTGTTTAACAATCTGCGGGGAGAACATGTAGATACGTTAGCCAATTAGACTGTTAGCTAAGACTTACCTACATGTAGGAAGCTGTCGTTAAAAGTAATCTTAAGAACAAATTATTAGCCAACTTAGCTAGATAGCCAAAAAGAACGCTATATTCACGTGCCTCTGCCACTCAATACTTACAGTGTGCTTTGTACTCCGCTTGTATTTGCCTGGCTGAGAACTTGCGTCAATGCTTTTGGCCGCAACATGGTTGGAGTGAGCAATACTTTGCAGCAACTCGATTAATTTAGGCGAAATTATGATGAAATGTATATTATCACCCAGTTCAGTGACTTCTTCAATAACAACACAATCCAGTCAGCTGACCCCTTCAACTTCCTGATACAAATCGTAATGCATTATGGGAATGACACTGGCAGTGGGTGCGTTCCAGACGATTGAAACCTGTCACTGGAATAATATATTCAAATGCACCAATTCAACTCAGATCTGCCCCAATTATAGAATTTATATCCTTTTTATGTTGCTCCTGAGATGTTAAACACTTGTCCAAGTAAGGGGACTGGGGGAGAATCTGTATTAGAAGAACAGAGTTAGCTAATTGCAGTTATTGAATAAAGTCACAATATGGTATATCAAGGGCACATAATGTCATATATCCCCATCATATTTTCAGACATGAGATTCCGATCAGTTAAAAAATTATAATAGCTACCCCGAGTAACCTCTGCGGTGAGGCCGGATGAATCTAACAATTTCATTGCTCCCAACTTCACAGCCCAAGCATAATTGATGAGATTGAACTAGCCCCAGTCATTTGTTTGTAATTTACACAGTTTTCATTTAGCCACCATTTTAGACCAGGATCTTCAAAGTGATATGAAATTATCATAAATTGAAGATCTAAGAAATCCATGCTTTTATACATTTTGTCATCATGGAGGAAAATAAACAAATCCAAGCGCCTCTCTGGTGAATGTTAAAACAGCTTAATGCTTAATTGCCATTAAGATATTTCAATGTTTATTTCAGTTCACAATTTATATTTTCAAGCTTGGTCCTTTTATGATCTACCAAATATGCATGGTCACCACTATAACTTTCCCACCTCTCAAACTACACACAATTCCCATACAAGTTGAACAAATCATCCATATCAAGTTCATATAATTTCATAAGATACACAATGTAGACTAGTGTTAATCACACCTGGTCCTAGGGGGTTGCAGTCAGTGTGAACAGGCTAAGTCTCCAACATTAACTATTCATCAAGATCATGAATAGCTGAATCACATGTGTTTGCGCTGGGCTTGCACTCAATTCCAATTTCACTTTGCCAAAAGGGTGCGGATTGGCGTAAGCTTGGGCTAAATGAAGTTTCCACCACAGTTCTCACTGCAGTCCAGTCCAGTGCTTTTAAATCTGAGGTGGGGTGAACAAGTGTGCATTTTGAGGATTGAGAATCTGAATTCAGCATAGGGTGCATCCCTCCAGGATCAGGAGTGAAGACTACTGGTGTAGACCATGCTTCTGAACTAAATGAATCACCACCACACACTTGATCATGTTTCTTGAAAGGTATTATTAGAATAGATAACAGAGTGACTCCAAGAAAAAGGCAGCGCTGAACAGATGTTCTTGAACTGTAGGTACTGCAACTAATTTGTATGGGTTTAAGAAAAACGATTCTCTATGCTATTAGTACACTTTGTCGTTATAGATTTCACAAATTATTTTTGAATATATTGCTGAACCCAATACATACATTATCAGGCACTAAACCGCTGCTTGTATGAAAATAAACAAAATGGTTAACGTAAAAGGTGTCTGCATTTTTATCATTGCTCAGATTAAAACATTGAGGTCTTATCACAACCCATAATCAGAGCCTAAACGGTTGAATAATTTACACTCAATAGCATTCATTGACTCAATGTAGCATTAACTACAGAGCTCACCAAGCTACCTTGTCTGACCTTCCAATCTGAAAATCATCCCTTCCAAAAAAGCTGAAAGTGTAAGCAAACAGCTGAACCAGGGGCACTATAGTGCTCAAACAGAGAATCCAACAGCCAAGATCAGTTTTGAAGGATGTCAAGAAATGATTAAAGCAGAAGGTAAACTGAAGGTGAGTGGTAAAGAAAAGGTAACTTCTACAGCTCCTGTAATAAATACTAGTCAATCAGGCATGATAGAGTGAAATTAAGTAAAAACAAGCAGGTTCTCATGACAATGAAAGAATGAGTGATTCCTCTGACCTATGATTTCAACACTCATATTCCTCAATTTCAACTCGTTACCGGCTAAACACAATCCATTAAGATGGGTTAAGTCGGCAACCTCATGCATGTCCAGCAAATGGGCAGTCATTTCAGAAATAATCTCCCATAGTCAACAGAGGAAGTAGTCATGTTAGTGGTGACGTCATTTTGCAGCGATGTCATCATTCCACAGGGTTGATATGAGATCTCTCCAATAGAAACTTGAATCTGAACACCCACTTCCTGCCCCCATATCTTTCCTACTTTTCACAGATCAGCCAAAGAGATGAATAGTAATTGGAATTCAGTTGAGTCTATCTGAGGGGCTTGTCAGACTGTGATGAAGGACTGTGTTCATTTGTAAACTCCCACTCCAGCCCTCAACCCCCCTACCTAACCCCTCTCTCCCAGTAATTTCAGGGGGCTAAGGGAGTTAGGAGGGCTGGGAGCCCAGCAGTCTCTCAATGGCAGCGTTGATGTCTCCCCCCGTGGCGATGAGGGCCTGCAGATTGGCCTCGCGGTTGATGAAGCCCATGGCGCTGAGCTGGTCCAGCTGCTGCTGAAACCGCACCTCCGGGGTTACGGTCTGGGTCTGCGAAGGGGAGCATAACCAAAGTCAATTTTTATATGAGCCTACATGGAAAATGTTGCTGGGGTTCTATTTGAGTGACTGTTAGGAGACAAGTCTCAGTACCAGTATTAATTGGTTTTAGGTCAATGAGGCCAGTAGAAACACAAAGCTAATGCTAACCCACTGGATAGCAAATAGCAAAGTATAGTTACCAAGTAGAAAGTCAGAAATTATGTTTGCAGCTCAATGACATACCGATGAGCTGCCTCCTCCTCCAGCAAACATCTGTAACATCTGCTGCATGAGCTGCTGCTGCTGTTGGGATGGGTTAGTGGCAGCAGTGGGATTTGAGCCCTGTGTTGGGGGAGGAAGATTTTCTGGGGCCACACTGCCTCCTGTGGTTGGAGGAATCACTGGGATCCCACCAGGAGCCAAACTAGGAGAAGAACCATAGTTTAAGTGGCATCATCAATAAAATCAAATGTATAAAGCACAAGTCTGTCCAGTAAGCATCTACTGGATAATAGATGGTACAGTACCTGGGCATGAGTCCGGGGGCTTCCGTCTGTAGGGTCTGCAGGCCCTGCTGGATCTGCATGAGAGCCTGCATGGCCCGGGGGTTAGTCATCACAGACAGTGACTCAGGATTCTGCATCTGTAAAATAACCATTTAGTTGGTCAACCCAAATGATGTTCCATTTAGTCACAGTCAGAAACTCAGCACCTTCCATAACACTCTGTCGTCTTTTTTGTTGTTGTTGTCAGTATATGGAACTAAAGTGTATAACTGGAGACAGAAATCTGACCTGTTGGAGAAAGACTGGCATCTGATGTCTCAACTGTTCCTGTAACTGGGGGTTTCCGGCAAAGAGGGGGTTGTTCAGCATTGCCTGAGGGAATTAGTAAAAAATTAAGCAATGATTCTACTCTTCACAAAAAAGAGCCTACAATATTCATCAGGACTTCTGAATCCTACTGCAGAGAGGGCTGAAGTTGTGCAGACCTGCGAGGCGAGGTCAGGGTTCTGCGCCAGCGACTGCATCATACTGCGCATGTAGGGCGCAGACAGCATGTTCTGCATGAGCTGGGGGTTCTCAGAGATCTGCTGCATCAGACTCTGCATGCCAGGGCTACCGAACACACCTGGACAGATTATAGGGTGTGGAGTGAGAGATACAGACGGATCAGCTAAGCAGCAAAACAAGGGTTATACTCAAATGTGGCATGTTAATACAGGTGTAAGGGGAAATATAGTTTTGCAGATTGACTAAAAGGTGAAAGTGCTTCTTCTGATGTAGTGGTGTTACCGTTGCCCAGCCCAGAGGCGTTGATGCCCAGGGGGTTGGAGGCACTGGGTGCAGTCCCGCCAGCGGAGGAGGTTGTTGTCGTGGAGGCACCAGTCCCCCTGATCTCTGAGGGGGTCGTTCCAGGGGGTCCCCAGGGGTTTGGTAAGGGCTCCCTGTTCTCTGTTCTGGAAGGCTGCACGCCAGAGTCCAAGTTGCCCCCCAAAGCAGAGAAGGGATTGTTTCCAAACTATGGATGGGAAGAAAGTGGACTAAGTCACAAAACCGGACTTGATTCAAGACAATTAGATGTCTACATATGGTATTTGCAGGAATAAGCTACCTGCTCTCTAGCGGCACTGAACATAGGCTCCTGGATGTCTGTGTACATCCTCCGGAGGGCGTTGTATCCCCCAGGGATACTCTCCAGGTTGCTAAGCGCCCGGTCCTGGTTACGCATCATCTCTTGCATCATGGCTGGGTTCCTTGCCAATTCCATGGTCTGAAGAGAGGAAGGGAGTTAACATTATGCATCTGTGCATGATCCTCCTCACACCCATTCCTCCCATCATTCTGGGAGTGGTGCGGTCTAGTTTAAGAGTTTGGGCCTTTGTAAATTGCACTGTTACATAAACCCCTTTTTACATTTCAACTACATTGTAAGCTAACTACATAAACAAGCTAAATGGTTTGAGTAATATGCTCTTCGAGCATAAGAGAGATTCAAATAAAACCAAGACACACTATGATTCCCCAAAACCAATTATATGACACCTTGAGCAAAGGACCCATCTGAGCTCCAGACTTAACCTGTCTCATAAGTTCAGGGTTGTTGAGCATGTGGGAGATCTCAGGGTTGCGCTCCATCAGCTGCTGCATCTGAGGGTTTGTCACAATCATCTGCCTCATCAGGTCTGGGTTGGACATCATGTTCTGCACCAAAGGGTTGTCCATGATTTGAGACAACATCTCCGGGTTGGACATCAGCTGTCTCTGCATCTGCTGCTGCATCTCCATGAAGTTGGCCGAGCCCATGCCCATGCCTGACAGGCTAGATAGGTCACCAAACCCACCTATGCAGACACAAGGGGGCGGTGGATTACTGGAAGGATATAGGTTAGTGCCTAGTTGTGTGAATGTTGAGTAGTTGTATGGCGATATGGCCGTCTTTCTGTGAGATGGTTTGGTGGGGACTGGGTCACTAACTCAGTAAGTTGGGTGGCTGTGTGGAGGCTGGGGTAGGCCCAGTGCCTGGTGTTGTGCTGTCATTGGGCGCTGTGCTGGGGTTAACGCTGCTGTTGGCCTGGGGGGTCCCAGAGCTGGATGCCGAGGACTGGGATGTGCCACCAACTGTAGCCCTGGAGAAAAAGCGAGGTCATTATCAACCTAAATGTTCCCATTATCTCACACACAAAATTGTGTCACTAGAATAGTGGGCAAGAAAATCTTCTTACTTGGGAGCAGTCTTGATGACAAGGTGAACAGTGAGTCCGTCCTTGATGCCGTGTTGGTTCAGTGTGTCTCCATCCTTTAAGATTTTACCAGCAAAAATCAACACCAGCTGGTCCTGCTTGGCATTAAACCTTTTGGATATCTCTTCTTTAAACTGTATGCACGAGACAGAATGAAGTGGCCAGTGAAGACAAATGGGAATAAAGAGGATAGGTACACACCCAAATCATTCAATGTTGGTAAAAAAAAAAAAACAAGTTATCTTGGTTTAGCTAGCTAACGTTAGCTAACGATGTGAATCTGCTAGCTGTCCTTTTAGTTTTATAAAGAACAATGAGGTCAAATATGAATGGTTTAGGGAATCACCAAATACAACATTAACCATGTCGCCAGTCGTGAACTTAACGATCAGTTTTGTTTTCCGAGTGTGGGTATAATTTGTGGGACGTTCCAACAGGAATCTGTTCCAGAAACTTCGTAAATAACAAGGTTGCCAACAAACAACGCATACAAAGTTGTATAGCGGCAGAATAAGATACCGGGTAGGGAGCGGGCTATTTCATAAAACATTTCACTCACCACGTTGATTCCGAAAAATGTCTGTCCTCACTTTGGTAGCCTACGGACAAACATTAGAAATAAGCTACGTGGTGAGTTGATACCTATTCGGCAGCTAGGTGAATTGATCCTGCTACTTTGTATGCGTTGTTTGTTAGCAACCTTGTACTTTACGAAGTTTTTGGAACAGATTCCTGTTGGAACGTTAAACAAATTATACCCACCCGTTTCCCGATCGGCTTTCGCAATGGCCGGAGCCTCCGTTGGCTAGCCGGTTATCAGCTAACCTGATCGCAGCTAAAGTTAGCTAGCTAGATGAGCCTGACAGACGTAGCTGGCTAGCTTACTCACAAGCTAACGTTAGCTAGTTGCGTAGTTAGCTAGCTCATGCTTGCTATACATGTCTTTACACAGTGCCGATTGTGCAAAACACGAGTAAAACTACTATTAGGAACCGACTTAAGGAAATGGACAAGTTGAAAATAAATATTACTAGTCAGGAAAATGAGATGATTCTTCCCAATTAACATCGTAAACCTGCTAGGTAATAGTTGGCTAGCTAACTTCGATTTATGCTTATTAGCCACAGCATGACTTGCATAACTGACTGTGTAAACAAGTGCGAATACCTGTGCGACAGAAGAATCCTCCGATATCGCGATCTCCTCCTTATCTTTCGGAGTTTTTACCGTGACCACGATCATGGTCTCGTCTGAGGCAGCATTTTCAACAACGTTGGAATCCACAGTGGGATCTGTGCCGCTGTTCTCCGCCATCTTTACTCCTCTTCAAATTCACTACATCCAGAGAGGAAGAGGTGAAAGCGAGATGTTTTACTCAGCCCAAAAGCTGTCCACGAAAATATGATTTGTTTGTATGGTCATTAAGTGTCGAATTTGGTCAACAAAAAAATGTATATTTTATTTGCTATGTGAGGATTATTTGATTAAATAGAAGTTTCGTAATGGTATACCAGACGTGGCATTTCGCCAACTTTGAAAAAACGACTTTATTGGAGTTGTGCCTGTTGTCATAGAGGTAGATAGAGGACTCATCATAACACGTTCAAGCAGGGACATTGCCATTGAGGGCTTCTACCGTTAAAGTGGTCAACTGGGTGGGGATTCCTATGAGTTGGGAGTTTTCAACCGATGAAGAAGAAAATCATGTACTACTTTAAATAGAGTTAGCCTCAAATGTGCTGCCAATGCTGTTACAGACGCTATAATATCACATACACAAGATGAGTACTCTATCTATCTCTATGGCCTGTTGTTGACACTCGTATCGGCCCTCTCATTGGGTAGAATAGTGCCACGTGCTCTCGCATCACCCGCCTTCCATCTTTGAGGACATGTATTTCCATTGTTATAGCGGTCACTTTACTATCTCGTCAATATAATAATCTTTGCTATATCACAAAACTAGCTAACAAAATTCTCAAGCTGAGATGAAAGCAGTATTACCGTAGGTTTTTGCAACGTTGAAGTCTAGTGGTGTGGGGGTGTCATTGCATTTGGCCAAAATGTATGTGTACTACTCAATTATGTATATAAACCCAGTTCTAAATCACTGTCAAATCTAAAATTGTAATGCTGAGATAAAAAGTGGGCAAATACTTTATATATTAAATATTATATTTAAAGGGGCAATCTGCAGTTGCCACGTGCATTTTTGGACCAAAATGTCAATATCATGGATGGTCAGTCCTTGCACCATTATGTTTATGAATGTGAGAGTGGTTTATATTTCTCCAAGGCCCATCCCTCGAATTTTTACCACACGTAACATAGTTGGGGTGTATACCTTGTTATTGTTTTAACTGCAGATTGTCCCTTTAAAGTTTTGTAGTTGTTTTGTGCGGTAATGAGCATCAAATCCCACATGCATTCATTTAATTCTTTAATGACATGAAAATTAGGGTTTGAAGGTGAATCACAGTCTATCATGCCTAATAACTCAATCAAAGCACTGCACGACCTAATGCATTTTTCCTAAAGTAATATCATATAAAAAAAATATTAATGAAAGCTGTGACGGAAACAGGACGTTTCGGTAGGCTTCAATTTTATAAATGCCAACAGATAATTTGTTCATTGGACATAGTGGGATCTTTTTGTGCCGGTAAAATTAATTACGCGAGAAATGGCGGCGCATGGAAAACACCTTTATGCGCAAATATTGATTGGATTTAATAATTGTCATATAAAAGTACATTTGGATATGGCGTGCGCGCAGTGGGTCATGAGTTAAAAAGTTTGGGATTCCCTGTAGATAATCATTGTAGGCCTACCATCTTAACCAGGGGTGTCAAACTCATTCCATGAAGGGCAGTGTCTGCAGGCATTCGTTTATTTCTTTCAATAAAGACCTAGACAACCAGGTGAGGGGAGTTTCATACTAACTACTAACCTTAATTAGTCAATGGAGTACATGGGTGGAGCGAAAGTCTGGCGAGAATCTGCTCTCGGTGGAATGAGTTTGACACGTGATCTCAACATTTTTCAAATACATTCTAAATATATTTTCCAAAACTATAGAATTTTCAGCTGTTTGAAGCTGGTGTAGCCTACAAAACCGAAAGTAAAAGACGCAAAAACTAACCTTAAAACCGGGAGCCATAGCCCACATAAAACAAGTCTACCGCTTCTTAGTATGAAAAGAATGCACTCACTACTGTAAATCGATCAAATATGTAAAACATCTTAGACTTACTTTCAATGAGAATGACAGTAGCAAGTTACCTATTGCAGCTTTAAGCGAAAAAATCAATTTTGTGTACACTACATCCTCACGCGTGGACTTTTATCCGCAACAAGTTTGTTTGGTGGGAAAATATTTTTTCTTTATGTGGATTTTAGAATATTCGCATGACAGTCTGTATCCAACTGGCTGGAAACCCACTGACGTGGGAACATGTGCATCCTTTTCTTTATGTGGATTTGAGAATGTCCATATGAAAATCTGTCGCCAATTGGCTGGAAACCAAGCTAATGACATTCTTAACGAGGCTCGTCTCACATTTGTGACTGTAGATCATGGCTGAGAATGTACTATTTGATTTTTTTGTAAAAGTGTGATTAACCTTTGTCAAAGACGAAGGAAAAACACTAGGTTAACACTATTAGACCAGCCTATCCTTTATCAGTATGCTATAATTTAGTTGCCAATCTGCATAGGTCAGACCACCAGCCCTTGTGTGAAACTCCTTAGGTCGGGGGGCTGTATATGTGATTATCCCGGTCTTTAGCCAGGTGAAACATTTTTATTTCAGTCTTGGTAGAGAAAAGCCATCTAGAAAAGTTAGGCTATATAGAAAATCAGGAGTATGATTTTTGAATTTGCATTATATTATTCATCTTTTTTGGCAGGATGTTGCATGTTTTCCTCCTTTAACATGATCGTGAGGACCACTGAGAAAGGTCTGTTGTGCCACCTCTACAGTACATGTTACTGATTTTTGTGTAAGTATGGCTACAGGTATTTAAAATATGTCCCCATTAATTCCAGAACAGATATTATTGCGGTGATCTGTTTGTTATTCAATGCAAATGCAGTACGCCACAAGATGTTTTTGTGCTGGTCAAAGGCAGTCAGGTCTGGAGTGAACCAAGGGCTATATCTGTTCCTGGTTCTGTGTTTTTTTAATGGGCCATGCTTATTTAAGATGATGAGGAAAGCACTTTTAAAGAATAACCAGGCATCCTCTACTGACTGAACAAGGTCAATATCCTTCCAGGATACCCGGGCCAGGTTGATTGAAAAGGCCTGTGTTTTAGGGACCGTTTGACAGTGATGAGGGGTGGTCGTTTGACGGCAGACCCATTACAGATGCAGGCAATGAGGCAGTGATAGCTGAGATCCTGGTTGAAGACAGCAGAGGTGTATTTAGAGGGGAGGTTTGTCAGGATGATATCTATAAGGGTGCCCGTGTTTACAGATTCGGGGTTGTACCTGGTAGGTTCATTGATAATTTGTGTGAGATTGAGGGAATCTAGTTTAGGTTGTAGGACGGCCGGGGTGTTTAGCATGTCCCAGGTTAGGTTCACCAAACAGTATGAGATCTGAAGATAGATTGGGGGCAATCAATTCACATATGATGTCCAGAGCACAGCTGGTTGCAGAAGGTGGTCTATAACAAGCAGCAACAGTGAGAGACTTGTTTCTGGAAAGATGGATTTTTAGATTGTTTTGGCACAGACCTGGATAATATGACAGAACTCTGCAGGCTATCTCTGCAGCAGATTGCAACTCCGCCGCCTTTGGCAGTTCCATCTTGTTGGAAAATGTTATAGTTAGGGATGGAAATTTCAGGATTTTTGGTGGTCTTCCTAAACCAGGATTCAGACACGTCTAGAACATCCGGGTTGGCAGAGTGCTAAAGCAGTGAGTAAAACAAACTTAGAGAGGAGGCTTCTAATGTTAACATGCATGAAACCAAGGCTTTTACAGTTACAGAAATCAACAAGTGAGAGTATCTGGGGAATGGGAGTGGAGCTAGGCGCTGCAGGGTCTGGATTAACCTCTACGTCAACAGAGGAGGAGTAGGATAAGGGTACGGCTAAAGGCTATAAGGACTGGTCGTCTAGTGCGTTTGGAACAGAGAGTAAAATGAACAGGTTTCTGGGTGTGGAAGGGACCAGTGGGAGGTTAAGTGAGCTGGAGACACGGCAATCCAGACAGCTAGCAGGCTGGGAATAGCAGAAGGGCCTTAGGGGGGAATGTTGAGGAGCTGGTTGGAAAAATTATAAAGATGTATGGGTGAAGTCTGACCTGCCAACAATGGCTGAGGCAAGAGGAAAGATGATATTTGTACAGAAATCCAGCTTTAAGCTGGGCATTCCTCTCTTGGAAACAGACAGCCAGGGTTCTTCAGTTTGTCAGGAAACGACAGGAATTCATTGTATGTTTATTATTCATTGAGGGAAGGGTTAACCTCTCAGTTCCTCTAAACTGAGGAGGTACTGTTAGGAACTAGCTGAGACTGGTTGAGCCCTCCCTATCAGCTACTTCCCTGTAAGGAAACCAAACTGTGCATCAAGCAGACTGGTCTACCACTGATCACATAGGACCTATAGAGGTGTCCATCTCAATTGCCAGGAATGGAGGAGCTCACTTTCTCTAAAAATATGCATTTGTTGTTGAATAATACATTTTGAGTTAATTTAAATGGGTGTGTAGTTTCATGCTCTCAAAAAGAAATGTAATCAAATGTAATTACAAAATAGTAAATAAATAGATTATATTGAACAGTTTATACTGCCAATTGAAGCTCAACAGTTATAAAATCTATGCAGACATTTGTCATGGTTTACATTCTCTCGTGAGTCAGCGGGAGGGATCTGAGTGTTTCAGAACACCCAATGGTTGAGTTCGTTTTGCATGGCCGGATGCACCTGGTAGGCAGAGTATGCTCATTTTAGACCATTTCTTCGATCCTTTAGTGAAATCTCCAACCACCCGGGGCATCGGGACATGCAAAATGAACTCCACCACTGACAGACACATATGTAACTCCTGGATAGTAGTTTATTTTACAGTATTGTTTAAGCTGTTTTACTGGGACATTATATGGTATGGGTACTTCTGCTGCTAACTAAAAATAATTAAACACTATTTGTACGTACGTGTAGCCTACTTGGTACGCAATGGGTGGAGCACTTTCTAATGCAAAATGGCTGCCATTGATGGCATCGCCCAGTTGGGTGCTATACATTGTATGTGAGTTTCCCCCACATATCTAAGTAAACAATCGGTAGCCTAAATTCTTTACCGTAAAGTGCTGCAGAAATTTGAGCTGTACTGAATTGATTGAATTCATAAGTTATTTGAGCAACATGGTCATACAATTGCTGTTTCAAGTAATTTACCAGAAGAGGGGGTTTTATGATGTGCACTTCCTGCTCAGGCATAGCAGAGGCTCTACACCCACTCATCACCACACTTTATGACATGCCCTATCATCTTTCAATGAGGCAAGAGATTACCGCAATGAAGGAAAGCAAAGCAACAAAATTAGGGGTAGATTAACTTTAATGTTGTCTACATGGGATGGAACCTGTTTGCCACTATGACCCAATTTTAACACTGTAGCAGTAACAACAAGAGTGCCCTTATTTAGGGCAGATTCAGAGCTGTACAATGCCAGAAATTCTCTAACAGTGTTCATCAACACCGCTATTTAGGTAAACAATCCGGTCAATTGTCAATATGTTCAAATCCTCCTCCATGTGTCTGTTCTACCATTAGATGTTGATGAATGCCTTGGACATCATGCTCATCGTCCCTGCAGTCCTTCAGCTTTGTGTCACCATCAGCTCTGCAGTGTCGGGTCTCAAGGCTTTGTACAAGGAGGGAAAAGGTACGAACAGAGAACCCTTGAACAGAGCAAATACAACGACCATACAAATGGAAGTAGAATACGGATTTGTAGACACACACACACACACACACACACACACACACACACACACACACACACACACACACACACACACACACACACACACACACACACACACACACACACACACACACACACACACACACACACACACACACACACACACACACACACACACACACACACACACAACCAAACAACCAACCAAGGTAGTGTTTGTTGTGTCCTCCCAAGTAATGTGTAACTTTGCTCCGATATGTTGCAGAACATCCAGGACCTGGAGCAGCATAAGCCTCTGCTGGAGGAGGTCACCACTAACCCTGCAGCTTAAAGAGCACAGATCTGATATACTTTATTGTCCACGGGGGTAAATTTTGTCGTGGACGATTTAGTGGTGCTGCTTCCACATGAAATCCATAGAATCAAATGTATTCTACATCAATGGAACATCATCATCATACACGCCCCCACACATTTTATGTTTCATACATACAGTATGTAGTACATATAGTTAACATACAACCAGTGTCAAGTCACAGTAAATTAAGTATGTCTTCATGCAGTTTGAGTCATGTTTTTTGTATTTGCCATTACAAAACTGAAAGGACAGATAAAGGGGAATATATCAAGTTAATTACTGAATTGATTGTTGTATATTATTTATTTTTTGTATTTTGATATTTTCTTACTGTATTATCCCCCCCCCCCAAAAAACACAACAACAACAACAACAACATACAAATAATAATAATTAACAAACTGTCTTAGCTCAACAGTTTCAAAACCGTTTTCCTTAACATTGCCATCAGGTGGCAGTCATTCCCATACAAACATACACCATTGGTTGCTCATAGGTTATCTTGGAGGCAAATGCAGGTAATGAAAACGGCAACATAAAGTGTCTTCAGGTCTAAGCCCATAAGGTCGTAATATCTACTAAGTTAAGATATGGAATTGTTTTCAGATGGTCATAAAATTGCTAAGTTTGCCATTTGAATTTGAGTACCCCTGTAGGTATATATATATTTATATATATATATATATATGCATATATTTGATGAAACATTGAATTTGGCCTTTACTGCTATAACCCATAGAAACAAATTGATTAACACATTTGTATATGGCAAAACAGACAGTCCAAAAATAAATTGTAAGGAATAAGGTTTTGAAGTGTCTGTCCTATACACTGGCGTAACGCAGTTTCTCTGGACCCCTGCAAGGTTGGAGTGGGGCCCCCACTCCCTAAATTAAACAAATGTGTCAGCCAGAGAGTCACTCACAAAGTTTAGACTACCAACCACTGTCCATGGTGCTGAAATTTGGACATATCTATGCGGCTGCCTATCGGATTGATGATAGGCTTTCTGTGGCGACAGGGCATGTAGCCAATAGCTTTGCTTTAGCAAACGGATACATGTTTATTGGTAGGCCTATTTGGTCGTCATTTTCTCATGTTAAGCTTAACATTTCACGAAGCTGTACACAGTTCCGCAAGTCTGCCATCATTAAAATGATGTCTGGTGGCAATAATATAATCACTGGTTCAGTAATTAAAGTTGGAAATTTAAACATTGCAGATTGTAAAATGTATTTTCGATACAACAGAATACTAATCTGCAACCAATTGATAAAAAAATAAAAACACCACTGTCTTGTATAGCCTACCTGAGCCTGCATGCCTATGATCAGTCCTCGTGCTCTCTCCTAGCTTGGATAGAAAGTTGTTGGGCGTAAAACCAGTCTATTAATGCCAAATAAGTCAGTCCACCCTCAAAGCACTAGTTTACTATGGATTGTTTCATTTTGCAGTGTACGCTACTATCTATATGCATTATTATTTAGCTGCCATTTCGCTGCTATTATAAACTTTTTTATAAAAAATTACACGTCAAATAGCCCAACAATGAGGGAAAAAGTATTCAGCTCGAGGATAAATGTAGTCATTATTTATTGTTGAACTCAGCAGGTTTTGTCTGGCTAATAGCATACACAAATGAGCTGCAATCAAAGTCAATTAGATGAAATCCAACTTGGGAGGCTCCTCTGGTCTTCAAAATTCTTCCTGAGATGTTGTGCATTATACTGTATGTCCATTGCGCTGCACATAATTGAAACTTAGTCTTGAATGATGCATGTATCACAATTCCAGTGGGTCAGAAGTTTACATACAGTAAGTTGACTGTGCCTTTAAACAGCTTGGAAAATTCCAGAAAATTATGTCATGGCTTTAGAAGCTTCTGATAGGCTAATTGACATCATTTGAATCAATTGGATGTGTACCTGTGGATGTATTTCAAGGCCTACCTTCAAACTCAGTGCCTCTTTGCTTGACATCATGGGAAAATCCAAAGAAATCAGCCAAGACCTCATAAAAAATGTAAGATCTCCACAAGTTTGTTTCACCATTGGGAGCAATTTCCAAACGCCTGAAGGTACCACGTTCATCTGTACAAACAATAGTACACAAGTATAAACACCATGGGATGAAAGTACTTTGGTGTGAAAAGTGCAAATCAATTCCAGAACAACAGCAAAGGACCTTGTGAAGATGCTGGAGGAAACAGGCACAAAAGTACCTTTATCCACAGTAAAACGAGTCCTATATCGACAACCTGAAAGGCTGTTCAGCAAAGAAGAAACCACTGCTCCAAAACCGCCATAAAAAAGCCAGACTACGGTTTGCAACTGCACATGGGGACAAAGATTGTACTTTTTGGAGAGATGTCCTCTGGTCTGTTGGCCATAATGACCATCGTTATGTTTGGAGGAAAAAGGGGGAGGCTTGCAAGCCGAAGAACACCATCCCAACCGTGAAGCACTGGGGTGGCAGCATCATGTTGTGGGGGTGCTTTTCTGCAAGAGGGACTGGTTTACTTCACAAAATTGATGGCATCATGAGGGAGGAAAATTATGTGGATATATTGAAGCAACATCTCAAGACATTAGTCAGGAAGTTAAAGCTTGGTCGCAAATGGGTCTTCCAAATGAACAATGACCCTAATAACACTTCCAAAGTTGTGCCAAAATGGCTTTAAGGACAACAAAATCAAGGTATTGGAGTGGCCATCACAAAGCTCTGACCTCAATCCCATGGAAAATATGTGGGCAGAACTGAAAAAGCGTGCGCGAGCAAGGAGGCCTACAAACCTGACTCAGTTACACCAGCTCTGTCAGGAGGAATGGGCCAAAATTCAACCAACTTATTGTGGGAAGCTTGTGGAAGACTACCCAAAACGTTTGACCCAAGTTAAACAATTTAACGTCAATGTTACCAAATAATAATTGAGTGTATGTTAACTTCTGACCCACTGGGAACGTGATGAAAGAAATAAAAGCTGAAATAATTCATTCTCTGTACTATTTTTAAATAAATTGGTGATCTGACCTAAAACAGGGATTTTTTTACTCTGATTAAATGTCAGGAATTGTGAAAAACTGAGTTTAAATGTATTTGGCTAAGGTGTATGTAAACTTCCGGCTTTAACTGTATATGTCAATAAAAATAATGTGCCGTTTATAAGGAATTTTAAATGATTTCTACTTTTACTTTTTATACTTAAGTACATTTTAGCAATTCCATTTACTTTTGATACCCACGTATATTTAAAACCAAATACTTTTACTCAAGTGGTATTTTACTGGGTATTTCATGTGAAATATCATCACATGTGATGTGTTCCAAAATCACATGGTTCAACATGATTTCACAAGTGAAATAAAATGTTACATGTGCAAATCATAACACTCAAACTCTGAAGATCTTCAATCCTTTTCAACTCAGGTGTGCAGAGTTAAATCACATTTGAACTTTGATGACAACAACAGTTGCAAGCCTGAAAATGTATGGACCTTGTGAAGAAAACATGCTGCACATCATTTTGCCCCCAACAATCTTACTACCTCAAAGAAGCAGTGGCAAAAAAAGAGAGCAAAAAAAAGGAAAAAAAGACCCAAATCAATGAATGAAGGATTGGAGGAAAATGACTCTAAATTCTGCAAGCATGTTGTAATGTTCCAAGGATAGACTGTAACTTAGGTAAACTTACATTTAAATCAGTTCCCTTTGAAGCTTCTCAGAGGGATTATCTGTATTCCTCCTTACATAAATAGACTGTCAGGTTCCTCATAATGAAAATTCAATATATTCTCTGCAAAGGGTTTAAACCTGGCTGTACTTAGTCTCATAACCTTGTGATACATCTCAGAAAGCCTTAACTTCCTAGTTTCTCTATGCAGTACCTCTGTGAGGGCCTTGTGATGCTGCCAGTGAATTTCTGGAGCCCACCATCTGATAACCATTCAGTTATTTCCAAGGAGACAAGATTAAACAAGAGACATGGTGACGTTAAGGTGATAAGTGCCAGCACAATGTATCCCTGAATGGCGTACACATCTTTTCGTTGCCTCGTGATGTTTTTCTGCGTTCCTGAGGTCACCTGATGGGCCGGCTCAATTATGGACTGTGTGGACAAATCATATTCATGGAAGAGTAATTTTGGTCTGATTGAAAGCATCTCTCAGCCTATTCACCAGTCTAGCATGGTCAGCCCCCTCTCGAGTATAGACAAAGTCTAGCCTGAGAGTGGAGACATCCCATGAATGCAGAGGACACTTTGTGTTAGGTCAGGGATGGGCAACTCCAGCCCTCAGTGGCCTGATCGGTGTCAGACTTTTGACCCAGCTAACACACCTGACTCCAATAATCAGCTAATCATGATATTCAGTTTAGAATGCAATTAGTTTAGTCAGTTGTGTTTGCTAGGGACGGGGGAAAAATTCATCACTCTGGCCCCCGAGGACTGGAGTTGCCCATCCCATTGTTACTTAAAGAATTTAAACCAAAAAGAAATGCAGATGTCCGCAGAATATTGCGTCACAATTAAATTCAGATTGTTCAAAAAGTTGTTGAAAAAGCGATGACCATGGTGTCACAATATGGACACTGAAATCAAAAGGCAGGCATTAAGTTAGTCTAATCAAGACTGTTCTTGATTTCAGATGGTTTATGACAAGAAGAAATTAACAATGAGTCTAGAAGGTAGACACAAAACGGTCTCTAGACTGCTAGGACAAAAAGTCAAGTCTGATCAATAGAGAATAGTCAAAATTACTTAACAGGTAAAAGAGAAATTAACCAGGATTCAGAGGGGAAAGAGATGGGCCTTCAACAGAACCCTGAGGTGCTCCAGAATCTCCATCATGATATTACATTAAGCAAATAATGATCATTCTGCACAATTCCCCCCATTTAGACAGGCCCACTGGCTTGAGATGGACCAGCCCATTTGGCATTTACCCAAACTGTTAGGTTCTGACACATACCTATCAAATAATTTCATGACCTAATGTCTTAATATGTGTTCATTATTAGCCTGTCTGCAAGTCTGTCTCTGATTTGGCCAATATCTTGCCAAAAATGTCAATGATGCTGTGAAGCATTGCTGAATTCTAGAGACTATTTGTACCCATGCTTAATCATTGAAATGTTTTACTGAAAATAAACTTCACAGCAAGGTTATTATAGTTTTGTGATTTTCTATGAGTTTTATTTCTATTAGTTTAAAAATATATATTAGAAATTCAGTTTCAGTTAGTTTTCAGACTTGGATTTATTAGTTTTTTATTTAGTTTGAGTTTAATGAAATAATTTATATTTTGTTATTTATTATTTATTTTCAGTTTTAGTGTTAGGGACAGAAAATAACCTTATGTGTGGGAGGTTAGGAGCCATTCATGTGTTGTAGGCCTATAGTTTGTGTTTTCTGGGGATGTCACTTCTAGCCACTGGGGATCAATAATACATAAGGTCAAGGCATAGGTTTGATTATGTGTAAATTATGAATCAATCTTAATATGACGTGGAATTAAAATGATAATCGTCGGTTCCCCACGCAGATTCAAACATTTCTGTTGCGCAGTTCAAAGCTATTGCTAGCTCTGGTTGATGTTGGTCATGGGTATTCTCTTGCCTGTTCTGTAACAGCTTGATAGCCTTGACTATGTTTGCCACGTGATCTTCTCTTCTCGTATGTCCTATGCATCCATTTGCAAAGCAATCAACCCATTTACTCTAGCAACGACAGGAGTTTTACATTTGGGATCAAGTGATTAGTTGAATTTTCTGAAGGCTGGTTCATCGCACAGTCTCGCGGACTTGCCAGACTGGATGAATAAATTAACCAGTGCTGCCTCTTTTTTTTACTCAATTAAATTAGGTTGCCATATTTCTGCTCTTTTCATGCAAACCGCTAAAGTTGGTTGTCCTAGCAATGCCGTTAATCTACTAATAACTGGTGGCTGTCTCACCTTGTCTTTATCCTGAAATTGTTTGTATGATTCTTTGTGGGTGCTGTTCAGGTGAACTTTGAGGTTGGTTGGGTTTTCCAATTGATCTCTGTTCCACACATGCTGCTGACACTACAATACATTTGCTTTTGTCTTTTCCTGCAATGAACTCAAAACAATCTCATACAGGGCTTTACCTTTTGCTACCGCCGTTGTTCAGGCTCACAGTCAGCGATCGCCCTAGGATTTCTTCCCTGTTAGCTACTGATAGCTAGTGATAGTGATGCACAAGCTAGGCCTATTTGAAACATCGCCATATACTGGCAGCATTTATCAGCCAGATTCAGAAGCTTGAAAACCCCATCAGAAAAAAACTTGAAGACCCCATTTGAGAAGGAAAACAATTACAGCTAAACATAATTGATGATGGTTTGTACTTTATTTTTTATTTGTCTTGCAGTTAAAGATAAGTTTCACTAAAGTTTAAGTTTTTCAAATGTTTTTCTTAATTATTTTATTCCAGTTTACTAAAGTGTTTTTCCAATTGTTGTTTTTATTTTAGTTTCAGTTTTCGTTTACTTTAACAACCTTGCTTCACAGGTTTTTCAAATATTAAACATAGAAAGTAAAACATATTTGAGGTGAGTCGGTTATTGCACTATAGATATAGTAGTTTATGTAACATAACAGTTTATGATACATTTGTTTCATAGTTATGCTAGGAAGATGTGAACTAGCTAGCTGGTGTGCTAGTAGTAGCCATTGTGCAATAACTTCACATTCCCTGAGACCTGAAGTGGTGTTGCTTCCAGTCTACCACGTCCGTGGGTTGAGTGTACAAAACATTAGGAACACCTTCCTAATATTGAGTTGCACCCCATTTTCCCCTCAGAACAGCCTCAATTCATCGCAGAATGGACTACAAGGTGTCAAAAGCGTTCCACAAGGATGCTGGCCCATGTTGACTCCAATGCTTCCCACAGTTGGGTCAAGTTGGCTGGATGTCCTTTGGTTGGTGGACCATTCTTGATAACTGTCATGCGTGAAAACACCAGCAGCATTGCAGTTCTTGACACACTCAAACCGGTGCGCCTGGCACCTACTACCATACCCTGTTCAAAGGCACTTAAATATTTTGTCTTGCCCATTCACCCACTGAATGGCACACAAACAATCCATGTCTCAATTGTCTCGACGCTTGCAAATCGTTCTTTAACCTGTCTTCTCCCCTTCGTCTACACTGACAGAAGTGGAATTAACAGGTGACATCAATAAGGGATCATAGCTTTCACCTGGAGACACCTGGTCAGTCTATGTTATGGAAAGAGGTTGTGTTCCTAATGTTTTGTACAGTCACTGTAGATTTGAGAGTACAAATTGTAGTGTGAGCTTGGTCAAACAGAAAAAAACTCCAATACAGTTTCCTAAATATATAGTCTAATTTTCATGTAGAACACATCATTTGTATCAACAAAACAGAAACATTTCTATCAGTTTATTCACCGTGAGAATAGTTTTGACCCTGCTCTTTCCAAAGAGGGGATGTGCAAGTTCTGTGCCTAAGATATTAAAGCCACATGGCTTACAGAGCACGTTGGGTGTTTTCAAACTACAATGGCATGGCCACAGCTTCTGTCCCTCAGATAGCTCTACCCTGTGACTCTGATTGTTTTGCTATGATATCATTGAATATATATATATATCACATTGAGTACAATACATTTTTCCGATCTGTAACTCCTCACCTTACATGCAGATTTAGGTAATCCCAGTGCAGTTTCAGCCCTTTCCTCAAACATACTATACTGTGGTGACCAAAGACAGCAAACCAAATAAATGAAGAAGATAATTTATTTTAACATAGTAATAACCATCTTTGTTTTTATTTGATACAGTAATTTGTGTGATACGAGTAAGGCATATTGATAGAGGTACTAGAACAAAATAATTCCTTTTAGATCAGAGAAAACATCTTGAACATGTTATTCCCCTCATTATCTAAAGAAAACCACACAAACATGCTACTCTGTATGAAGAGATGATAGTGACTTGTAGATTAATTATATTATAATTTGTGTTCTATACTCATATGTTGACAAAGTAATATAGACATGGCTTAAAATTATGCAATAGGCCCGCTGGGGTGCAGTATATGGCCAATATACCACGGCTAAGGGCTGTTTTTATGCATGATGCAAAGCGGAGTGCCTGGACACAGCCCCCATGGTATATTGGCCATATACCACCAACCCTTGAGGTGCCTTATTGCTATTATAAACTGGTTCTCAATGTAATTAGAGCAGTAAAGATGTATGTTTCGTCATACCCGTGGTATACTGTCCGATATGCTATAGCTGTCAGCCAATCAGCATTCAGGTGCACAAACAACCCAGTTTATAATGTTAAATATGGAGTCCTTATTACTTAGTTTAAGGGGGTGCAATGAATTGTGTTATTTTCATCCCCTTATTTAAGTTATTGCCAATGGCTAGTTTGTAATACGCAGGCCATAGACGTCAAACCACCACTTTTACAAAATGCAGTCAAAACTGGTACTGTATATAGCACCTTTCCAGATGCTCCAAGCGCTGTAAGGAGGGTGTGTGTGGGGGTTGGGGGGGGGGGAAGCACCCATAAAAGTATTAAAATCCCTCAGAAAATAAAAGTTGCAAACTACAGTGAATGCATGGAAAGTGGAATGGGTTAAACATTATGATGCTAAATGTTCTCAACTAACATCAAGGTGGTGGCCCGTTCCTGTAGGTTCATGCTCTACAACATCCGCAGAGTACGACCCTGCCTCACACAGGAAGCGGCGCAGGTCCTAATCCAGGCACTTGTCATCTCCCGTCTGGATTACTGCAACTCGCTGTTGGCTGGGCTCCCTGCCTGTGCCATTAAACCCCTACAACTCATCCAGAACGCCGCAGCCCGTCTAGTGTTCAACCTTCCCAAGTTCTCTCACGTCACCCCGCTCCTCCGCTCTCTCCACTGGCTTCCAGTTGAAGCTCGCATCCGCTACAAGACCATGGTGCTTGCCTACGGAGCTGTGAGGGGAACGGCACCTCAGTACCTCCAGGCTCTGATCAGGCCCTACACCCAAATAAGGGCACTGCGTTCATCCACCTCTGGCCTGCTCGCCTCCCTACCACTGAGGAAGTACAGTTCCCGCTCAGCCCAGTCAAAACTGTTCGCTGCTCTGGCTCCCCAATGGTGGAACAAACTCCCTCACGACGCCAGGACAGCGGAGTCAATCACCACCTTCCGGAGACACCTGAAACCTCACCTCTTTAAGGAATACCTAGGATAGGATAAAGTAATCCTTCTCACCCCCCTTAAAATATTTAGATGCACTATTGTAAAGTGGCTGTTCCACTGGATGTCATAAGGTGAATGCACCAATTTGTAAGTCGCTCTGGATAAGAGCGTCTGCTAAATGACTTAAATGTAAATGTAATGTAAATACTTCATAGGGTTGTGGAACTATGGACTGAGTCGAGATGACCTGTGGTACCAACATTTCTGTTGCACATCACAACAGGTAAAGATGTGACGAGTGTATCTATGCTAGGCATTCATGAGCACATCTTCACAGCAACAATATGTCTTAACATGCCTTTGTAGTGGGTTGATTTATCAAATCACATGGAATGGGAGCAGGTTCACTGAAGCAGTGTGTTCCAAAATAACAGAGACAGGAATAACAAAAACACAATGTCAGTAGAGTTGTCATATCTCAGGAGGTTGGTGGCACCTTAATTGGGGAAAACAGGCTTGTGGTAATGGCTGGAATGGAATAAGTAGAATAGTGTTGAATATATTCCGTTCGCGCCGTTCCAGCCCTTTCTATGAGACGTCATCCCCTCGGCAGCCTCTGTGTCATATGAATGTAAATTGCAGCAGCTGAAAATGAGTCAAAGGTGTTTTTGTTTTTTTAAACATATAAAAAGAGGGAAAATGCAATTCTAGTTATGCAAACTTGAGGGATTTCTTTTTACAAACATTAGGCTTTTATATTTACACACTTCATAAACATTATGTGATTTGGTCAATATAGAACATGTATCAAGACACAAAGATTAATTTAGATTCTCAGAGGCATAGATCATGACTATCACAGTTATTATGTGTGGTTTATTTGAAAATGTAAAGCAGATTTTATTTACACTATTTTAGTAGGGGGCATACATAAAAGAAAAACATTACAAAGAATAGATTAACAGGTAAAACAGTCGTTGGTAAGTATCATGCCTTATAATAAATGTTAGCCTATGTTCCTCCTCATTAGTATAGCTGGGGATCTGAACTCAACTGAGAAAAAGAGAAAGTACTTGGCAATGTCAGTCTTAGTGTAAAGATCAAATTGGACTGAATATAACATTGGGAGCTAAGGCTAATTATTCATTCATTTTTAAGTAAGAAAAAGTCAATTGTAGTGAACACAAACATAGAAGTTCTTGTGCTCCTCCCAGTAGTGTAGCTCTTCGGCAAAGCTCCAGACACAGGCCAGGTCTTTGAAATTCTTGACCGTGTGGACTGCACATGGACCTGGCAACTGCTCAAACAGGAGCTCAGCTGTACCCACTACAGTGAGTTTCTTCTGACCCTGGATCAGCTGCTGGATGTGGGCCTTGTTCAGAGGCTCGGGTGAGGCACTGTAGGACACCATGACGTTCAGCTTCTCGTCTGTCGCTGGCACCTGAAAGCGATTTTTTCCTGTGGGGCACTGGAGGTCTTTTTTGTTGGAGAACAGGCCCGAAGGGGAGCTGAATATACGGACAGACCAGCACACCCAGTCATACTTTCTTTTCAGCTTCTCCAAAATGGCGTCTGCCAGCTGCTGGTTGCTCAGGTCAGAGTGGTCCCTAACCAACCTCCGGGAATCCAGTTCAGCCTGCTTGGGGAAACTGGTGATGCAGTCCTCAATGACAGCATTCATTTTCACCTGTACATCCTTCATCTTTTCACCCCAGTCTTGTAGAAGCTTCTCTTCGTCATCGCAGTCCTTTAGAGCGGTGTAGCCCATCAGAGCGATGAGGCCTATGC